>NC_063188.1:51660877-51823949 GCF_023159225.1 Perognathus longimembris pacificus | reverse complement strand
AAACTGAACCATGAGAATCATGGTTCAAAGCCAACCCAGAGAGAAAAGTCCCTGAAACACATATCTCTAATTTAGTGGAGCGGTGGCTCAATTGGCAGAATGCTAGCCTTGAGCAAAAGACTCGGGGACAGGACCCAGGCTAGGCACAAAAAATAGTATTTAACCATCTATGGAAAACTAAAATAATTGAATAAATTAACTGATAAATGGAAGATTTACTTAGAAAAATCCTATTAACTAATGACATTGAAGTGCATGAAACCTTAGTGTGCAGGTGGAGAATAGAACATTTGGATTGCATTCATGTATGCCAATTATCTCAATGCCAAAATCACTTGATTGAGTTAGGGAGATTCCCCAGAAAAAGAATAATAAATATTTTTACATTTAGAACACATTTTAGACCATTGATGAGATTACCACTACTATTCAAATGCTCTCTTGATTGTTACAAAGATGAGAGAAAAAACATAATTTCATTGAAAATGACACATAACTTATTCTTGTTACTATATGAATAAATAGAAAGAAGAGAATCATATTTATTTGTGAGTTTATGCCCACGGAAAAATGAAAGCAATTAGCATTCATTTAAAAGAACTATTATGGAAAAACCTAATTGTTCTGCGGAAATGTAAAATCCAATGAATAATTCCATTGTTATTAAATCATCACATTTACCCCTTGACCTTTGCCATTTCATTTTTTTAAAAAGACATCCTAATCTTAAAAACACACACACACACACACACAGCTGGGTGCCGTTGGCTCATACCTGTAATCCTAGCTACTCAAGAGATTGAGACCTAAGGATCATAGTTCAAAGCCATCCCTGACAGGAAAATCTGTAAGATACTTATCTGCAAATAACCTTCAAGAAAAGCCAGAAGTGGAGCTGTGACTCAAAGTGTTTGAGAACTGGCCTTGAGCACAAAAGCAGAACAGATAGTGTGCTGGCCCTGAGTTCAAGCTCCAGAATTGCCACAGGAAATTTTTAAAAAGGAATGTAGTGGCAGAGAGTAAATTATTATCTAGCATATTGCTTTTAGCAAGCAATTTAAACTTTGAGCATTTTACTTATGCACAAAATAGAGTTTATATTAGGCGGTTGCTGTAACTCTTTGGGTGTTTCAATATTAAATGCTTGATGCATATCACAAAGAAAAGTGAATTATTTGCTCTCTTTTTCCCCAGTGCTTTCCAAGTCACCCATGCACGAATCAAGAATTTCTATTTTGCTGCGGCATGCTCAGATGAGATGAAGTAGTAAGTGATTTACATTCATTTGACATATATATATGTATATATGTCTATATGTATGCATGTTTTTGTTGGGGCTCAATTATATTTCAAGTACTATTGTTCATCCAAAGAACAGATTGATGATGTTTTAAGTAAAGTTATTTTACTTCATTTTACAGTTTAGTTTATTAGAAGACCAATATTCTGAATATGAAAAGAACTAGTATGATGTAAGAAGAGGCCATTGTTGAAAGGAAATGTGCAACCTTTGTAGTCTTTAAAAACTATCAGATTAACTTTAGACCATTTCAAAACTCAGCCTTTCCTAAGCATCTAAAGGCTTTTCAGAAAAAGAAAGAACTGTATGAAATAGGCAAGAGATTGGAACAAAAAAGAGCAAAGGACATTGACATGTACAAAATAGACAAAAATATTTATCTGGATTAGCATAATGACAATTAAAAAAACAAGCAACTGTATTCAAGAGTTCTTAGGAAATAAAAGCAACACACTTGTCTACAGGAACTGAGGGAGAGAAAAATGACCAATTCAAGAATGACCAGCATCTTTTTGGTTTGGATACCAGTATAGATGTCATTATGATTTTTGATGAGACAAGGGAGAATGAGCGAGAACCATGTCTTGGAGATGAAATTCTGAGATCTGTCTGTGATTATGTAGAATCTGGGATACTTTTAAGACATGCTATAGAGTTACAAGCAGGCATCTCTGGGTCTAAAACTCAGAGAAAATCATTCAACTGGAGATACAATTTGTGAATGGCACGCATTGCTCTAGCCACAGGCATAGCGAACTACGAAGTAGTTTTCAAACTCAGACAAACAAGGGAGCTTATTATAAGGTATTTCTGGGGCCCATGCCTGAGGTTTCTGATCCACTAGTTCTACTATTAGAGATGAGTGTTGACCTATTTAATAAGTATCTGCATGATGGTAATGGTGATGGTGATGATAATGATGATGATGAAGATGATGATATTCCCAGGATTCGGATAATCATTGGCCTAGAAAGGGACATAAGACTAACAGAATGAGAAGGGAACCCTGAAAAGTAAGTCATAATTGCGATGATAATATAGAAAAGTTACTTGATATACTCCAGGATTCTGTAGTAGAGACATAAAGGCACAACCAGCATTCAATATTCTGTCCCTAAGGAATAAAACATGGTACACTTCCTGAATTCAAGCTTTTTAAAAATAAGTTATTTGAATAGATAATGTTGACTCCAAATGGTAGAATATATGAAAATATCTGCAGCTATAAACATACAGATATCCCATAATTTAAGTTTTCTTAAAGTATTTCTTAAGGAGCGAGGGATGGAAATGAAAACATGGCACTCAAGGTATGTACATGAAGATGAAATTAGGTAACTTGAGAGAAGAGATGGGTGGGGCAGGCATAGATGAGGGAAGACTCATGGAAGGGTTAACACTGATTAGTATTCATTCTACTCAGAGCTGAGTTTATTGATACATTAAACTATATCCTACAAATTTTTAAATGTGTTGACTAATATCATCATTGAACCTTTGAGTGTAACAAGGTCTTATGTTCACGTTTAAATTAAAAGACTCATAAGTTCAAATGGAAAATTACTTACATTTGTATTCAACATGCCAGAGGAAGGGTTGTTTTTCCCTTACTGAGTTTATATAGCCCATTCTCAATTTTAATTATGTTGAATTTAATACTGTTACATTGCTACTGTGTATAATTTATGCCTTTGATACTCAAGCACAGCAACATTCTTACTATCTGGTAAAAAAAAACAAAACTCCTTCCTGACAAGCACTTAAGTAACAACGTTTTATAAGAGTAAAATAAAACTCTGACTATTATAAAATAAACTGTATAAATATTCTCAGCAAAAGACAGAGTGATTATTGCAGTTAGGAATCCCCTGGAACACATTGAGGAATATACTGATTTAGAAGCAATAAATATGCTTCTTTCTATCAAGAAGGAAACTGTGAAGGTTGTCTGGCATTTGAAAGAAAAATCGGGATTCAAGTTAGAGTATTATTTGCCATAAAAATTAGATATGAATATGTTTACAGATTAAAAGAAGCTGATGAGATCCTATATTATTAAGCAAATCATTCTTAAAATCATTTGAGGCATGATGAGACAGGATCAAGAACATAACATAAAAGAGGAGTTTAGTTTAAAAAAAAAGGAGTAAGAGAGTTAGGCACCTATGACTCATGCCTGTAATTTTAGCTACTCAGGAAGCAGATACATGAGGATCATGGTTCAAAGCCAGCCTGTACACTAAAGTCCACAAGACTCTTACCTCCAAATAACCAACAAAAAGCCAGAAGTAGAGCTGTGGCTCAAGTGGAAGAGGTCTAGCCTTGAGCAAAAACTGTTCAAGGACAGTGCCCAAACCCTGAGTTAAAAACCCAGAATCAGCAGTAATATTGGCAAGTTTGCATATATGGTAGGGTTTAAGGATGGTTATATTTGTTCTCTTGCCTTCACAAAGAAGGCAAGGTACTCTGAACCAGTTAAGTACATTCGAGATTTTTAAAATAAGACATAGTTAAAATGAGTCATTACATTAAACATGTCTATCAGAGAAATGACCTTGAGCAGTGTGTCTATACTAAAGAACAGAAAAACATTATCAGTGTTTTAGAGCAAAAGTGATATAGCCTAGACAACTTAATAGAGTTGTCTCATTCTCCTTAAGTTTCAAAGCAAGTGAATGAATTGGATGGCGAATAATCCCACAACCAAACTATGATCTACTCAGTGAATCTCAATATTTATGTTTATTTCTTCCATCAAAATTATTTTCTCTGCTAAGAAAAGAAATGCTAAAATTGTTCGATAATGAATTTTTTCTAGAGTGACCTCGAAATAGTCATGTTACATAAATAAGAACTTTCTTGTACCCTTTTCCAGTAATTTTATGCAACTTAAAAAACTGCCAGGCACTCATGGATAACTCCAATAATCCTAGCAAATCAGGAGGCTGAGATCTCACCTTCAAGTTTCAAAGATAATCGTCAGGAAAGATTGTGAGACTCTCTTGCTCAATTGACCATCAAAAACATGAGAAGCGGAACTGAGGCTCAAGTGGTAGTAGAGTGGTAGCTCAGCTCAGGGACAGCACCCAATTGAGTTCAAGCCACATGACTAGCGCGCACACACACACACACACACACACACACACACAGAAACACACACACAATGTTATCAGATACAGTTAGTCAAAAACAGATAAGTATAGTCTTTTTTTCTCTTAAAATATGTATTACAAATAATTCATATTGACTTATTTCAGTGAAGTAAATATATCTGGAAAATGAGAATTGCAAAATTGAAAAATCTTAGGTGTTTTCTATTTGAAAGTGAAGATGAGATAATGTGAAAATAATAATTGATGTGTAAACTTAAATGCAATTTAAAATATTATGAGTATTTTGTTATCCAAGTGAATACAAGTTACATGATCTAAGTTGAGTTATAATAATGCATAATATGTAAAAGCTGATAAAGTATATTTGATTGTACTTTAAAATTAAGCTACATCCAATATGATGTTCTCTGGTATATTTAACACAGACAAATATAGAAATCTCTATGAATATACTTTCAGTACAAAGTTATTTCTAGGGGCTGGGAATATGACCTAGTGGTAGAGTGCTTGCCTTGTATACATGAAGCCCTGGGTACGATTCCTCAGTACCACATACATAGAAAAAGCCAGACATGGTGCTGTAGCTTAAGTGGTAGAATGCTAGCTAGCCTTGAGCAAAAAGAAGCAAGACAGAGTTCTCCAATCCTGAGTTCAAGCTCCAGGACTTGCAAACAAAAGTCACTTCTATTACTTATATAGAAAATAAATGAAAAATCATTTTGGAGTGGTACATTTTCTTGAGAGGTTGAGATAGTAGGATCTTGAGTGTGAGACCAACTTGATTACGCAGTAAATTTGAGGTAGTCTTGGGCAGCACAATTAGACTCTAAGAATTACTTAACATGATGGATATTAAGTTGTTATCAATATAAATTAGAATGTTATAACTTCAATAATTGTATGACATTGTAGTGGTAGCTGCAAAGAAATGATCTATAGGAAATTTACACAAGAAATGAGAAGGGAATGAAAGCACATCATCTCGATATATAATATATCAATAAAATGAAAAAGTTTAAGAAGACATCAAAAGAGAAACAAGGAGCCATAAGACCAAAGCAAAGAACAAAATAGCAATAGTAAATAGTAAATCCTTCCATGTTAATGATTTCTTTAAATTTAAGTGAATTGAACACCACAATAAAAAGTTCGTCTGACAAATGGGACTGCATCAAACTGCAGAGCTTCTGCACGGCAAAGGACATAGTTCACAAGATAAACAGAAAGCCCACAGACTGGGAGAAGATCTTTACCAGCCATTCAATGGACAAAGGCCTCATATTTAAAATATATGCAGAACTACAAAATTACCTTCCTCCAAAACAAAACCGCAAAGAACCAATAGCCCCCTCATCAAGTGGGCTAAAGACTTACAAAGAGACTTCTTTGATGAGGAAATGAGAATGGCCAAGAGACATATGAAAAAGTGCTCTACATCACTGGCCATAAAAGAAATGCAAATCAAAACAACATTCAGATTCCATCTCACCCCAGTAATAATGACATATATCAAGAAAACTAACAATAACAATTGTTGGAGGGGATGTGGCCAAAAGGGAACCCTACTTCATTGTTGGTGGGAATGTAAACTGGTTCAGCTAGTCTGGCAAGCAGTATGGAGATTCCTCAGAAGGCTAAATATAGAACTCCCCTATGACCCAGCAACCCCACTTTTGGCTATCTATCCAAAAAACCACAAACAAAATCAAAGTAAAAGGCTGGGGATATGGCCTAGTGGCAAGAGCGCTTGCCTCGTATACTTGAAGCCCTGGGTTCGCTTCCCCACCACCACATATACAGAAAATAGCCAGAAGTGGCGCTGTGACTCAAGTGGCAGAGTGCTAGCCTTGAGTAAAAAGAAGCCAGGGACAGTGTTCAGGCCCTGAGTCCAAGGCCCAGGACTGGCAAAAAAAAATAATAATAATAATCACAGTAAAGCCACCAGCACAACAATGTTCATCGCAGCACAATTTGTCATAGCTAGAATCTGGAACCCACCCAGATGCCCCTCAGTAGACGAATGGATCAGGAAAATGTGGTACATATACACAATGGAATTTTATGCCTCTATCAGAAAGAATGACATTGCCCCATTTGTAAGGAAATGGAAGGACTTGGAAAAAATTATACTAAGTGAAGTGAGCCAGACCCAAAGAAACATGGACTCTATGGTCTCCCTTATTGAGAATAATTAGCACAGGTTTAGGCAAGTCACAGCAGAGGACACAAGAGCCCAATAGCTATACGCTTATGATCACATAAGATGATGTTAAGTGAAATGAACTCCATGTTATGGAAACGATTGTTATATCATAGTTGTAACTGCTTTCAACGTCCCATGTGTATCTGTAGCTTCTACTATTGATGATGTTCTTGTATCACCTTCCTGTGGTTGTATCTACACTATCTCTGTAATCTTATCTGAGTATATTGGAAACCGTGTTTACTGGTATTGGAAGTAGGAAATTGAAAGGGAATACCAAATTTGAGAGACACAGTGTAAAAAAAGAGAAACAACTACAAAAGCAATACTTGCAAAACTGTTTGGTGTAAGTGAACTGAACACCTCGGGGTGGGGGAGGGAAAGGGGGGGAAGGAGGGGGGCATGAGGGACAAGGTAACAAACAGTACAAAAAATGTATCCAATGCCTAACGTATGAAACTGTAACCTCTCTGTACATCAGTTTGATAATAAAAATTTGAAAAAAAAAATAAAACACTAAAAAATAAAAATAAAAAAATACCTTGAGACAAATGAAAACAAAACACAATATATTAAAACATATGAGATGTAACAAAAACAAGAGAAGTTTATAAACATATACACATACGTGAAAGCGAAGGAAGAATGCAAATTAACTACTGAAGGTACATTTCAAGGAACTATAAAAGTGTCCATCACTTCACACTTGTAATCGGAGCTACTCAGGAGGCTGAGTATCATGGTTCATGATACTCAATGAGGATCATGGTTCAAAGCTAGCCAGGGAAGGAATGTGGGTGAGACTTTTATCTCCAATGAACTACTAAGGCAAAAGTGGAGGTGTAGCTTAAGTGGTAGAGCACCAGCATTGAGCAAAAGGTCAGAGATAGCACCCTTGCCCCGAGTTCAGTTCCCAGGGATGGCGTACACACAAAAGTGTAGTAATGTTTTCTCTTTTTATTTATTTTTAATATAAATTGCAAATTATATGCATGTAAGGTATATGATGGTTTCCCCACCCCTTTTAAAAATTTTATTACTAAATAATTCCACAAAGAGGGGACAATTTTTTAAGTCAGGTTATGAGTATAATGCATCTTGATCAATGTCACCCCTCTCATCATTCTCCCCCATTATTCTGTGTCACATCTTTACCCCCATGTTACATGGCCATCATGTTCTGGTACACACATACATTAATAATTTATTAAATCAAATTGAAGTGTCCATATATCTGACTTTTTTGTAAGTTGAGAATATTTCAAATCTCCTTTATTAATTTTGAAATATACTACACATTGTTAGTAATTACAGTTCCCATGTTGTCCAACATATCTCCAGAATGTATTCCTCTTTTCTGACTGAGAGTATGTATCTTTTAAACAACATCTCCCTTAGCATTTATTGTGTTTAGTGGAGTGGGTAGTGGGTAGGACCGCCTATGAAATGGGCAGCATAGGACAGCAACCAAGTAAGCTACCAGAGATCAGAAAGGTTTAAGCAAAAGTGTGGAGAAAGGAGTCAAGAAGATATGAAGTACCATTCAATAATTTTCTGAATTTCCTTTTAATTAGTTATTTCTTATTTTATGCATGCACACACAAACATTCTCTGAATATAGTAATAATGCCTTATATCTGGACTTTCTTGTGCTTTTTGTCATCTAAATATCCTCAAAAAATTCTCTGAGCTTTGAAGTATTATTATTCCTGTCTTTCAGACGAGAAAACTAAGATTTTTCAGCGGTTTGGCCTCTTAACACCTTAAAATTACTAACAAGCCTAAAACTTTCATTGGACTACAATTTAGTATTTTATTGGTTTTGTTGTTGTTGCTTGCTTATTTGGGCTTTTTTGCTTCTGTTATGTCTAGGCAGTTGGGCACCAATGGCTCAAGCCTGTAATACTAACTAGTCAGGAGGCTGAGATCTCAGGATCATGGCTTGAAGTTAGGCTGGGTAGGAAAGTCTATGAGACTACTGTCTCCAATAAACCATTATAAAGCTGAAACGGAGATGTAGCTCAAGCAGTAAAACTGGCACACACACACACACGTCCAGACACTCAGACCCTCATCCCAATGAACAGCAGGACATGACGGTCCTAGGTTTGTCTTCCCAGCCATACAAGAGGAGTAGGTAGGATTGTGCTTCAGGCAAAACAAAGCAAAAACTCATAACCTTATCTGAAAAATAGTTAAAGCAAAAAGTGTTGCAGTTGTGGCTCAAGTGGAAGAACAATTGCCTAGCAAATGTGAGACCCTGTATTGAAACCATAGCATTAAATAAATAAATAAATAAATAAATAAAGAGATAGATGATAGTAAAGAGAATTCTATAGTCGATACAACAGAAATAAAAAGAACCATGTGAAACATTGGATAAGCAAGAGAAAAATCACAGTAATATGTATAACTCATTCATTCAGAAGCAAACGATATATACATGCTATATGAGATATTTGAAATAGTCATTTTTCCTTGTATTCTCAGTTTTTGCCTTCCTAATGTGGTTGAATACACAGACTAGAACACTAGCTTTGCAGTAGAAATTTTTCATAACTGAGGAACATCCAGTATAAGTTAAACTATGATCTGTCATGTATAATTTCTTACCAAAATTTAAGAATTCTTATTTATTAAATTATTGTTTAATTCAGGGAAAGTAACTGATACTTTGAGGTCAACATTATAATGGTGCTTGTTTGCCTTTACATTTCCATACATAAAATTAATGCCTGCACGGAAAATCCTCAACAAATAATTATATTCTACTCTGCAATTATGTTTAGTATTGGAACCATCATTTAAAATTGTTATTTCAAGAAAAATAATTAAAGTAGACTACAAGATTATTTGCTCGTTTAATCACTTCCCTGTCTGGTTCTGTCAGGAGTTCTTAAATTATTGAAGTGGTTTTTAACTAGGAAGTGATTTTTTGTGTGTCTGTCATGGTATTTGAACTCAGGGCATAGGTGGTGTGCCTGAGCTTTTTCATTCAAGTGTGGTGCTGTGCCACTTGAACCACCACCCCACTGCCTGCTTTTTGTAAGTTAATCGTGGCTGAGCCTCATGGACTTTCTAGTTCAGCCTGGTTTTCAACTGCAATCCTGAGATTTCAGCTTTTCAGTAGATAGGATTACAGGCGCGCCCAGCTAAACTTTTTTTTCTCCCTGTGCTAGGGCTTGAACTCAGAGGCTGGGCTCTGTACCTGAGCTTCTTTGCTCAAGGCTAGCACTCTACCTGTTGGGCCACAGATTTATTTCCAGGTTGTTTTGATGATTAATTGGAGATAAAAGTTTCACAGGCGTTCCTGCCCAGTCTGGCTCCAATTCATGCATTCGACTTCAGCCTGCTGCCTAGTTAGGATTACAGATGCGAGATACAAATTGTATGGCCAATTTTTTTTTTTTTTTGGGGGGGGGGTTGGTCATGCGGCTAGAACTCAGGGCCTGGGCGCTGTCCCTGAGCTCTTTTGCCGAAGGCTGTTGCTCTACCACATTGAGCCACAGCACCACTTCTGGCTTTTTTATGAGTAGTTTATTGGAGAATAGAGTCTCACTGACTTTCCTGTCTGGACTGGCTTTGAACCGTGATCCTCTGATCTCAATCTCCCAAGGAGGTAGGATTACAGCATGAGCCTCCGGTGCCCAGCCCAAACCAAATTTCTGAAAGCTTTCAATCTTCATAAAAAGAAATTGAACAAAATATCAACAGCATTATTTTACAAGTATTATCTTGGTGTTAAATTTACTTCAGTTATTCGTATGATAATGCCTTCTTTAGGAAATACACACCGGAAATAAGGGTGGGGCTCATCTAAATAAGAGGTGGAGTGGAAGTTTAGTGAATTGTGGTAACCAGGAAGAGAAAGTGAAGTAACACAGTACTGGCCCACTAAAGAGCTCACATATCTTTGCGCCATCTTTTCCTGCACCAATCACATTTATGTGCTCCCAAACCTGCCAATGCGGCCCACTTAGACCTTGTACTACTGCACAAGACCCACAGTGGACCCCTGCTGCCTTCAAAAAACCTCCACACTAAGCCGCACTGGTTCCTGCCACAATACTGACTCCCACTCTAAGCAATCCAGCACGGACCCACGTCACAGACCCCGCCCAGCCCCGCATTGGCTGCTCACTGACCCCACGAAACTCCTACGCAACCCCCATGTTGACCCCGCACTGACCCCACGCTAACCCCACGCTGACCCCACGTTTATGCAACGCTGACCCCACGTCTATGCACGCTGACCCCACGCTTACTGCCATTTTGTGAGACTTGTGGGGAAGCCGAGGAGTACGGACGCGTGGTTCGTGAGGCGTGTCTGTTGTCTCACGTCGGGTGGACTGTGGCTATTTGGCCAAACTTGTGACTGTTAAGAGTGGCCGGAGCGTGGGTGTCGGGGGCCTGAGGAGGAACTTGAGTTAATCCGGGCAGCTGAGCAGTGGTGACTCTGGGAAAAGCCAGACTGGCCTCCGGGAAACACAGCCTTCGAACCTCCATCAGAGACTTGAGTCCCAAAAGGTACTGTTGAACTCGAACTGAACTCTGAGACACAAGTGACCTCTAGCCCTTCAGATTCAGCGGCCTTCCTGACACTCCCTTTCCTCTGCCTCTTCTGGACAATTTGTTCAAACCCAGAATCCTCTCATAGCCCAGTGTTTCAGTCCGCTCCTGGGGACTCCTAGCTGGAGTTTGGAAACATGGCTGTGAGTCGCCTTCAACGCGAGCTTCTGGAATTGTCTCAAGACCCTCCTGCCCACTGCTCTGCAGGCCCGGTGGAAGAAGATATATTCCACTGGCAAGCCACCATCATAGGTCCTGAGAATAGCCCTTACCAAGGAGGAGTCTTCTTCCTCTCCATCGAGTTTCCGCGCGATTACCCATTCGAGCCACCCAAAGTCTCATTCATAACGAAAATTTACCATCCGAACATCAGCAGAACCGGAAGCATCTGCCTCGACATCCTGGGTTCTGAATGGTCACCAGCGCTGACGGTCTCCAAGATATTGCTGTCCATCTGCTCCTTGCTGTGCGACCCCAACCCTGATGATCCTTTGGTTCCTGAAATTGCAAAAACCTACCTAATGGATAGAACAACCTATGAGACTGTAGCTCGAGAGTGGACTCAAAAATATGCCATGTGATATCAGAATATAAGTTGGATGCCATAATGGCCTGAACCATATAGTTAGCAGTTCTGTTTGTCGGTTCTCATAAAAACAAAGTTGTTGGTTCAAGAAGTTGTCATAAAAATAAAGTATATTTTCAACTTCCATATTTTGGCTAATGTTGACTAATGTATGAGGAATGGGAGATGGGGGAATGTGAGAAGGAAGCAGAGGGACCGAGAGGTGGGGGCCTATGGGGGAGAAAAAGAAATAGAGTAACTGAAAGAATATGTCCCAGCCATCCCAGGGGACTATGTGGAGATAGTTACAGACAAGAGAAGAAGGTTTATAAGGAGGTTTATTAGTGGGGCCATATCTCCCAGGGGAGAGGGAGCAACATGGTATCTGCACCTTATCGAGGTGGCAGCTTCTCTGGGGCTAAAGGGGAAGCAGGTAGGTCTTAATGGTGAGTGGGAATGGCCCATTATAGTTCTAGGGCAGGGAGTTTAGGTATGGGTGGATCTGGGGACTAATGGGAGGAACTGAGCACCTAAGGGGTGGATGCTAACAGTAATTAGTAAGGGGTGACAAGAGAATGAGTTTGGAGGGAATTGAGCGGTTAGAGGTGCAGGAAAGAGTGTAAGATAATGTGAGCCTCTGGCACCTGGCTAGGGAAAAATGTGTTGGGTTTTTTTATTTGTTTCTTTCTTGTGAGATAGTAGTCTGAAACTCACCATACAGACCAGGCTGACTGAACTACAGATCTTGCTTTAACCTCAATACTGAGACTGTAGAGCTGTTCCATCATGCTCAGCCCCACTGGGAGCGTCTTTAATGTGAGTTTTTCTACAACTCAATATGGAAAATGGACTGCACTGAAAACCTAGTCAAGCATCCATTTTATTATAAAGAAATTGTGTTCAAAATGCTTGGTTTTGTGTGTCTGTGTGTAGAACGGGAGGCTTGGATTCAGGACCTTGAAAGGTGGATTATAATTTTATTGCAGAAATACGGATTGTAGACTGTTTTTAAATCAAGATTTAAACAGCCAGTAAATATATGGTAAGTCTTGCCTATATAGAAAACGTCAAATTAGTTCTAGTGCAGCTTGAAAGTTTGGGTATATGCAAAGATAATTGTTACTTATTAGTATTTAGCTGTGTAGTACTTTTTAAATGGAAAGCTAATAAAATATACAATCATCAGTAACGTAACTTTCATTTCATGACTAAAGTTTCTTACATAATTATATACTGGTCTTATCATGCTCATTATTTTAATTATAGTTAATGTATTATTACTTTAAATATTCCTCCTAAAGCAAGTGATTATCTATGAAAATCTTTGGCATTTTATAGCAAGGCTTTATCCTTTTGAATTTTGATATGTCTCTAATGAGACAAAAAATCCTATGTCACAATGGCAAAGGTTATGGATTCTGGAGCTAACCACCTGGATGATAAGTGTTTAAGCGCAAATGTATTAGTGCTTCTCTCTGAACCTCGGTTTTTTATTTGTTAAATTCCAATGCTAATGATTCATATCTCATGATTTATGTGTATATAAAATGAGAAAATACCTTGCATATCACAGTAACTCAATATTGATTGTTATTAAAGGCTGTCTTTTTCTTTGTACCATTGCAGTTGGGTTGGCCAGATGTTACAATTGGCATATGGTTCCTCCTTTGGTGATTCAGCTGCTAATGAAGGTAAGGAGTCCAACGTGCCATAAAAAATTATAACTACTTAAAGATAACAAAAATAAATAAATAAATAAATAAAAGGTATTAATTTTAAAATATAATTTAATATTTCCTATTAACATATTCTTGGCATACAGCATCATCTAAAGGTTACCAGAAGTTTTAATAAAATACAGCACATTTAGGAGCTGAGAATATGGCCTAGTGGCAAGAGTGCTTGCCTCGTATATATGAAGCCCTGGGTTTGATTCCTCAGCACCACATATATAGAAAATGGCCAGAAGTGGTGCTGTGCCTCAAGTGGCAGAGTGCTAACTTTGAGCAAAAAGAAGCCAGGGACAGTGCTCAGGCCCTGAGTTCAAGGCCCAGGACTGGTAAAAAAAAAAGAAAGAAATACAGTACATTTAATAAATAAAAGAATTATTTTTCAAATATGCATTTAATAATTAATGAATTGCATTCAAAAATTTCATTTCTATAGCTGAGTAAAACTGCAAAAATGATTTAAAGTCCATGTGGTACTTTAGAGAGATCATTGATTTCTTTTTTTTTTGGCCAGTCCTGGGCCTTGGACTCAGGGCCTGAGCACTGTCCCTGGCTTCTTCCAGCTCAAGTCTAGCACTCTGCCACCTGAGCCACAGCGCCCCTTCTGGCCGTTTTCCATATATGTGGTGCTGGGGAATCGAACCCAGAGCTTCATGTGTAGGAGGCAAACACTCTTGCCACTAGGCCATATTCCCAGCCCCCATTGATTTCTTAAATTAGAAAGTATTTAAAAAATATTTTATGGGTATAATTCCCTTTTTTATGCTTGGTTTTTTTTTGAGTCTGTCACCACATAAGTAAAAATATAAATAATTTTCTGGCCCTTTTAGCAACAATTCCACAGTCATAAACGTCATGAATCATTTACCTCTACACCTTTATATAAATTTGCTTACAAATATTTTACTTCTATGTGAATAATTCTAGGAGGGAAAATATAAGGATAAATTAACCTAATTCATATAATCTCTCAAATTACAGAGAACCCTTTAAATCAATAAATGCGCCTTCATCACTTCTACTTAGAGAAATGTCTATTATAAAGTGATTGCATGAACAAGAAAATAATATTATATGTCCATTAATTTTTCTGATAATTTAAATATTCTATCATGAAATCTAGACAGTAAAGGTAAAAAGATTTATTCAGAACTATTAAATATGCATGTTCATTTGCATATTCACTGAAAACAAGTATAAATATATTATAGATTCTAATATTTACAGAGAAAATGTCACACTACAACTTCATTTCAGAATTAGAATATTTCCTGTATAGAGCAAAATTAAATGAATAAATAAATTAACAATACTTCTTTAAAAGAAATTACTTGTGGCTCATGCTTGTTACTCTGACTACTCAGGAGGCTCAGTTTTGAGGATCAAGGTTTAGAGCCAAACCAGGCAGGGAGGTCCATGATACTCTTTTCTCAAATTAACCTGTAAAGAGACAGATTCTATAGTGGAGTGCCAGCAACTCATGCCTACTCAGCAGTACAGGATTTGAGATTTGAGATCACAGTTTGAAGCCAGCTCTGGCACAAAATCCATGAGACTCTTATCTCTAATTACAACCAAAAGCCTGAGGTGGAACTGTGGTTCAAATGGCAGAAGACTATTCTCTAGAAAAAAACAAAACAAAACTAAGAGACCAGCACCCAGGATCTGAGTTCAAATCCTAGTACCAGCACAACAAAAGGAGCTATTTCAGTGATGAAGAGTGAAAAAAGCATAGGCTCCACTTGCCACTGTTTCTCTAGTTGCCTCCATTTCACTAATATTAAAATCAATGCTTGGATACATCAGAAAGCAGTATCTGAAGAAAGAAGAGAAAGGGTGAACATGATGAAAGTATATTACATGTATATGTAGAAATATTATCATGAAATCTCTACAATTGATTTACACAAAGAAGTAAAAAATTTAAATAAATATTTAAATGAAAAAGCATTATCTGTATATGACTGATAAGAAAGTCTTAGATGCCTCACTAGAATTTTCTATATAACTACAATTTCCAGACTACTTATTACAGTGGCTACTGTAGGTACACTTTGTACTTGAAGGAAAGAATAAAAATGTCTTTCGTTTTATCTGCCATCTTCCCTCTGTTCAAAGTATAGCATACATTTAAGACTGTCAACGTTTGCCGAACTTTGAGTTCACTGTTCAACATAGAGCTCTGTCTTTTCTTACAGAATACAGGCGTGTAGGTGCTATGATTTATGCAAACTGTGTTTTGTCTCTGAAGAGAGATTTCCCTGTGCTTTGGTGTAACAACTGCCAGGAAACAACTACTGTAAGTACTATCGCCAATGCACACTGATCAGCAGTAGCCAAACATAAAAAAAAAAACCCTCAAATTTCACATTGCTTTAAAATCTATTCAGGAATTGGAGCTGTGACTTACATGATAGAGACTATAGCCTTGAATGAAAAAGAAAAGTGAGAATGAAAGCCCCTGAGTTCAAGCCCCAGTTCCAGTGTGCGCATGCATGCACACACACACAAACACACACACACACACATCTATTAAGCAATTTCTAAAGTACATTTATGTCATAATTAAGTTTCTCTATAAAGTATCTTTAATGTAGAAATAAATACTCCTTCTAGAAAATAGAATACAAGGACGCATAAAGGAAAATAGCAAAAGATAATAGTCACCTCATCATTTTGTGGCACTAGATGGTATGATCAATACAGGTATGATAAGTGGGCATTTAAGATATTCATATTTTACTCTTGTAATACTGATAAAATAGTAATAACATAAGATAGCGTGAAGTATTACCATTTTAAGAAATAAATTATTCATTCACTAATTCTAATTTTTAAATCATCTCAGAAATCTATTTACAGCTTCAGTTTAGTTTACAGCTTCATTTCCTTTGTATTTTAAAGGGTATAAAATGATGAGTTCAGAAAACTCATAGTAAAATTTAAAACAACCACCAAGTATTGCTGCCATTTAATTCTAAAATCTATTATTTTCAGGCTAACATTACACATTTCATGCTGTATTGTTAACTAAGATGAGTTTAGTGTCTCTCAAAATCTTCTAACTATTTTTGCCTTTTCCTGTTAAATGTTTTGGGGAGGGAAAATTGTCTTTTCAGTAGCCTTACAGTTTTATTATTTTGGGGGTAGCAATACAAGATCTTTACCATTTGATTAGGATAGCCTTTTCCCCAGAATATTTTCACAAAGTGACCCTAAAACAATGTAAATGTTCTCATAAAATTGCTATATATTAAGTACACTTGGGAAAAACTACATGAAACAAAATTCTAGACTTTCAGGAATATAAAATGATACACCCACTTTGAGAAATTGTTTGGTGTAAGTGAACTGAACACCTCAGGGGGGGAAAGGGAAAGTGGGAGGAGGGAGGGGGGTATAAGGGACAAGGTAACAAACAGTACAAGAAATGTATCCAATGCCTAACATATGAAACTGTAACCTCTCTGTACACCAGTTTGATAATAAAAATTTGAAAAAAAAAGAAATTGTTTGGCCAAATCAGAGTTACTCTGAAGTACATACCCCCAGAGAATGTATATATTATGTCCAAGCAAAGATTTTGAAATGAATGTTCAAAGTATCATTATTTCTAATATTCAAATGATGATAATATACCAAATATCTATCAACTAATAACTGGATAAACATAATTTGACATATCCTAGTATACTAGTATATAGACATATACTAGTCATATACATAGATATATACTAGTATACTATTGACTATAAGATGTAATTGTCAATACATGAAGTAAAATGAATGAGCCTTAAAAATATTATGCTATCTCAGACACAAGAGGACACATATTGTGTAATTATACTTATATTAAAATACCCATAAGAAGCAAATTATTGAGGCAAATAGTAGTTAAGTAGTAACCAGAGAGGTCAATTAATTATAAATTTTTAGGAATTAATATCTGAAGGAACTCCAACTCCTTTCCATTTTTATTAATGGCTTCTAGGCCCCTGGCTTTCACCAAAATTGAAAGTTATTGGTTTTCACTAAATTTCAGATATTTTTATTGAATAACTATGACCCCAAATTGATACAAACATTAGGTTCATTTCTAGAGCCTTGAAAAAAAGTTGATTGTGCCATTCTTTCATTTTCTCATTGTTTTTTTAGAGAGGAAAATTTTCAAATGTCCTTATTCTGCCATTTTTCCTGATATCATGGGATTACTTTTATGGATAAGGAAGCTCTTCCAAAATTAGATAATGGTGGTGGTTGTAAAACACTGTGAATCTATCTATCCATCTATCTATCAACACGAGTACATAGCAAAAGGAGTGATTATTGTATATGAATGCTTTAAATTTTATTATTTATATATTGTCATATGTAGTAAGCATATCAGTAGGTGACTGTTATTTAAAATAATTTATTATGCTTACATATTTCACTGAAATGAGGCAAGCAGGCTACTTAGAGTGATTTAATGAAACCTAACCGGTGCACAATTGATCCCCATGGTTGCCTGGTTTCTGGCCATGGTGTCATTTGAACAGGCAGAAAGAGGCCACAGTGTGAAGTAGCTAAATGCATGAAGTCTAGGTTAGCTGGTTTTCATTTGAAAGATGTGTTCCTAGGCAAGGTATTATCTGCAGAAACTATCTACCCCCTAGGAGGAGCAATAAATCCAAGGTCAACAAATTCCTAGATATTAAAGCATTAGAAAACGAATGACATGGTTAGTATGATTGTGTGTGTGTGTGTGTGTGTGTGTGTGTGTGTGTGTGTGCATGTATATATAAGAGATTTCTCAGAGCCTTTTTTTCTTTTTCTTTTGTCAGTCTTGGGGCTTGAAATCAAGGCTTGGGTGCGGTACCTGAGATTTTTGCTCAAGGCTAGTGTTTTACCACTTTCAAGCCACAGCACCACTTCCAGTTTTCTGGTTGTTAATTGGAGATGGAAGTCTCACAGTCTTTCTTACCACGTCTGGCTTTGCGCCACAATCCTCAGATCTCAGCCTCCTGAGTAGCTAGCATTATAGGCATGAGCAGTCTCTCAGAGCCTTTAATAAACTTCTATAGCTTATGAAGCTCCTAGAGAGAACTATACGTAATTTTCCAAACTATTTGCCATGGGATCATGTATAGTTTTGGGGTGGATCCTTTGATGAGTTTATGTAATTTGCACCCTACTAAATACTAATCTAAAACGTCTATAATTCTTTAGGAAATTTCTTATATTTCTTAATTAATTTGGAGTATGTCTACACAGTGCAATTCTTCCCATGGACATTGTTCTCTAGTGCAATTCTTATTAGATATAAGATTCAAAGGTGTCAAAAAGAAGGCTATTAAATGTGTTAATATGATGCAATGAACTCTTTCTTTGAACTCAAATATTCTTTCAGATTGTTTCTGTGAATCCAAATTTCGAATACAGACATGCTCAAAACATTACCGATGAGTTCATCTATTTCCGTCCTATTGATGAGGAAATTCGGGAAAAAATCAGAAAACAAAAACAACAGAAACCAACAATGACTTCCTACCACCAACATGCCCATCAATACACTGGAGAAGGTATCCATCAGAGGGACCTGGGGAATGAGAGTCAGGTGGTCATGGTTACCACCCCCCCACTAACAAAAGAGGTAGAGAGTGTTGCCCTTATAAGACCAAAAACTTCAGGGCTTCTTCGCCTAGAGAAAATGCCAGTTATATCATCAGGGGTCCCAGAATCTCAACGCTTAGACGTTACAGGAATTGCCAGTCCAGAGGAAAGGGGGAAAGGCACCGCAATACTTGTTGCTGGTGTGCCTGGAAAGGAGATAGATGATACAGAAATTCCAACTTTGAAATTCACTGGGCTTATACACCTGGAGGCTTTAATAAATAAATGTTCACCATCCTCAGAATACAGTCGCCCAAGAAGCCCACGAAATCTGTGGCTGGAATCTCCAGAAAATGCAGAGTCTCCAGGAAGTGATGATTTGGAAGTAGCAAGAAGCATGGTTCCTCTTAGAGAAAGATCCATCTTTCGGCGTTCCTGGGCAGAACTTTTAGATGCACCACTGAACAGTGAAGGGCTCCATGTTCTCGAAACTAGTCCTACTGAAGAAGAAAGAGATAATGGCTACTTCCAACTGTCACCATATGCGAATCAAGCAACCTCCCCACCCAGAGATAGCCATCTCCAGTCTTTGCAAGGACCTTTCCCACTGCTGCCCCAGCGTCCTAAACTCCAGAGGCAGCGCAGTAACAGCCTGCCCCCATACAAAATTGGCAGGAGCCAAAAAGCAAATCCATCTGAGTTAAAATTTAATCCTAAAGATACACGCTTCGTCTTCCAAAGTGATGATAATTTGCTTGCAGCAGGTAAGAATTTTGTACTTGTTATAACTCCTTTTGTAAATTATGTATATCCATACCAATAGACATAGTAAATTTATTATCAAACAACTGAGAAATCTATTCTTTCTATCCCATAAAACATCAGCTTTTTCCAGGGCAGTTGTCACCGTCTGACTTTAAGTTGGTTAAGTTTATTCATAAAATAATTGCCCTCTAATATGCCCATCACCCAGTAACTAAAAAATAAGGGTTTAGGTTAGAAATGTAATGGAATAATAGATATGATCTTAATAGATTAAAAAACAAAACTTCTCCAATTCCTCCTATAAGGAAGCACCCTCGTGACTAAAATAATATAAATTAACAAATGTACCACTAATGCTATACCTGCTTAAAGGTAATATTAATGGAAGAACTTAAATATTTATATATTTGTCATGTGTTTTATGGCGTATTTTAAAATCCTAGATTGGAATTTATTATTACCTGAAGAGTAACATTGTTTTCATCATTACAGCTGCCTGGCTACTAAGTGCAAGGCCCTGCGTTGAAATTCCAGCACTGCCAAAAATTAAAATAGGACATAGTCTATTGATGTTTCTCTTAGAATAACTCTACCAATGAACTGGAAACTAGTTTTAGAGAAAAATCCAAAATCTAACCCAAACTTTTCCTGGAAATCATGATTTTGACCAACTTTATAATATTTCTTTTACTACACATATTTAGAACTCCAAGAAATCATTTACCAGACTGAAAATTAAGTAGAACCCAAATTCAGCTCATATTTTATCATACTTTAACACACTTTCAAAATTGGCTCAGTCTCAGTCTCACATTGAATATTCTCGAATTGGCAAAAATCCTAGTAATCTCCATTTTATGCTTAAACCTTTTTCTGATTTGTTTCCCTATCAAACTCTTGATTGCATTAATTACTCATATTTCAAAATGAATAAGATTGAAGATAAAATACCTTTGTTCTTAAAAGTCCTTAATCCACCAATGACTCTAATTTCTCTTTAGCTAATATCTTCTTTATCCTCCTCCAACCACAGTTACTCTGGTTCTTTACTCACTTCTTTTCACTAGCCCCACAATTCTGACCATTGTGAGGGAAATTTGAGCATTTTTCTGCATTTTTAAACTAAAATGCTAACATAATTTTCTAACTAAAAGGTTGATAATATTGCCATATTATTTTCTGTTCATATTTATTCATAATTTCTTTTCAAAACTGAGGTCTGTTTTCAATTATTTAAAAATGACCTTTTATTTTGTCATTTAGAAAACGTTAAAAAGAGAGACAGCATTCAAAAAGGTTGGCAAAAGCCCGTTTTGTCAACTTTTGGAGGACATCCTGCTATCAATCCAAGCTTTAAGAATTATGCAAAGCTGTACACCACTGGACTTCCTAATGCTCCTGCAGGACTTGCCAAGGACAGTGTTGGAATTCCCAATAATGCCAGTAATGTTTCTGTGGTTAGTGTTGAAGTCCCCAGGCACAATCCTGAAATTCTCTGCAGCAATGCTAGTGTCCCCATGGGTAATCGTCAAGTTCCTAGAGGCAATGGTGTTCACAGAGGCAGTGCTTTCAGAGGTCCCATGGATAATGTTCAAACTCCCAGGAATAATGTTGGAGCTTCTGCACAGAATGTATCCTCTGCACTTTCTGAGCTCTCAAAGATAGGTGAACACCAATTATAAAAACTGATGCTCTACAATAGTCCAGTCAAAGAAATGTAACATCAAATGGAAATCAAAACTAAATCTGACAAGCTACCCAAAGTAGTAAATAGGACATCAAAATTTACAACACATGAAATGAGTATAGTTATACTTATTGTGATAGTCCTTATCATAATGTTTGGAACTAGACTGGAATTTACTTAATAGTTTATTCTGTGTGGCAACTATCAGTTATCTGTGGATTGATCTGGTGGGGATGGGTTGTACAGAAAAATATGCTAACTTCTTTGAGTTTCAATTTCTATGTGGAATTTCTCAGTAACTTTAGCTCTTCTTGGATATTTTGATGGACAAATGGAAGTGATTGCATAGGTATTAACATTTATCTGGATGGTTACAGCTTAATATCCAAAAAATTGACTAAAATCTAAGGATTAAAGATATTTGACAGATTATTAAATATAGAGAGTCTCTGAAATATCTATACAGGACCTCTGAAGAAAAGACACTAACAAGAATATTTGACTATCTATACATATTTGTGTGACATGTACCTGGCAAAATTGTAAATATTTGCTGGAAGCCTTAAAATACAAGGAGACACATAACTGTAGAACTGTAAATAATATACGTGTTTGTGATGTAAATAATATGAGTAAGACGACAACACTAACAGCACCACAGGACACCTAAAATATTGCATGCTAAAATATTTTTCTTTTGAACATTAATTTCATTTATTCTTCCCAATACTAAATTATTTTTCCATGTAAAGATGCAGGACAGAAAGGAGAAATTATTGAAATATTTTATTAAATTTCTGGGTAAGATGCTTTTTTTCAGAGAGAAGAGGATAGCTTTTCATTGGCCCAGTGGATCAGCACATTATTAAAATTACATAAGTGTAGTTTTCTGTAAAATGTGGTTTTCAGGAACAATTATCACAAACCCTTTAAGATAGATCAAGTATGATTGCAAGGTAATGAGATTAATCAGTTACATGAGGAAATAATCTCATTGCCTTATACTTATACATAAAACTTGTGCTGAGTTTTAGGGCATACGGGCCACAATTCAATTTGTACATTTAAATTTTCCACTTTCCTGATTAATGGTAGCTGTTGTTTTTTACAAAACCAAGGGCAAATTAAATAATAGGTTACCACATATCCCCTTATTATGTGCCTTCACACATAGTGCAAGGGGTGGTAATCTGTGGTCTAAGGGCAGCTCTTGCCTACTTACAGGATCCATTTGGCCTTTGAGGAAGGAGGTAATGAGGCTGGCTGACCTCCCTCTTAACTCTCCCTGTTTCAGCATATGATTACTGAACCAGGGCTATGGCCTCAGAAACAAAGGGAAGGTAGTGAGATTTCTTTCTCCTACTTCTTTTCAACCCAGAAGATGGGATATCATTTCAGACTTGAGTTACCTGAATCTTGCATAGGGTGACAAAACCACAGAAGTACTGGAAGGATACAAGCTGCCATGCTTCAATTACTGCCAATGACTGACTAAGAACAAAAATATAACTGACAGATTACATTGTTTAAAAGATAGGCTATTCTATATGCTCTATTGTCACACTGACTTTGTTAAAATATAACTGACCTTCAAGGGGAACCACCTTGGGAATGAAAACATAGTAAAGGTGGAACCTGAGAGAAAACTTACTAACAAGTAACACTTACCAAAAGCAGGTGAAAAGAAAGAACACAGAATTTGGTTCAATTATACACAACACTGATACACACACACACATATTATTGAAGACAGTCACTAAAACACCAACATTGTCAACAACAGCACCCTGCTGTGTGTCATTTCTCATGCTTTGAAATCCATATAATTTTGGGTATTGTGTTGTTTAGTGGCTTAAAGTTTAAATATAAAAATCTGTAAAATAGCCAACTTATTCTTGTAAAAATTTAAGAAATTAAATGAAACTGCTAGGCAAAACATCAAATAGATGGTGTAAGAAGATGATTGGTAATCTTATAAAGTTATAGCATCATAATTTTACAAAAGAAAGAGTAAACAGTATGCATTATGTTCAAGAAGGAAAATAATTACAAAATTCTTATTAATTGACTCTAGGATTGTTTTATTAAAGTAGAGTAAATTTGCAAAGTAGAGTAAATTTGAGGGCACAGTGGTGAACAAAGATGATAATAATAAGCCATTTCCAACCTTCTTGTTCTTACCAAATAAAAAATAGACTAAAATTGCATATATGTGTTATCTATAAATTTTAATGTACCCCTGAAAAATAAAAAGAAATGCATTTACTAAAAATTAATAAATGGGATAAGGTAGGAGAACTGAAAATTTCCTGCTTATTGTACTGTGCAAGAAAGAACAGTTATAATTTCACTACTTAACCACAATGATTAGCTAGGTTCTTTTAAGTTCTTGTCCTATCCAGTAGAAATAAGATGCAAATTCTAACTTTGAAGCTTTTCGCATACAACTCCTTGATTATATTAAAATTGTTTTCAACTTCCAATGGTCAACGGATGGAATTAAGGGCAAGAATTACTACCCTTCCCTACCCTCCCACAACCAAAAAGAGTATAGTATTTAAGCTACCTACATTACACTCAATGTTGAGCAAATATTTCTCAAAATATTTGTTTAAATTCAAAATACTTTCAAAGAATCCCCAGTACAGAAATCACCCATATATCTCCATAACTAGTACATTAAAATGAAGAAATTGCAACCATTCACAAAGATACTTTTTAAATATTTAAATGCCCTGCCTATAATTAGAAAGAAAATATTTGAAGCTTTATGCATGTAGTGAAACCTTAGTTGAACTATTATAAAATTAAAATATTCCACTTTAGAAAAATATCCCCAAAAGGCTAGGGAATTCCCTTTGATCTTCAATCTAACAGTGACTAAATATACAATGGAGTTTTAAAGAATGAGACGATATAAGCAGTATGCATTATTTCCTCAAAAATCCATTTAATAGCAGATCTACTTCATTAATTGCATGTAACATTTCCATCTATTGATTATTCTTTAAGTATATTTTAGAAGTTAAAATTCAAAATCTAGCAAAGTGCTTTTAATAGATAATAGGATATAAAGCATATGTGCCTTGTTCAGTAAACATTTTAAAAGCAGAGAGCCTCACTGGTATAACAATCTTGTAGAACATGAGAGGGAAAACTAAGAAAATATTGGTATTGTCTGGTTTATTAATACAAACAGATAAGCTGTTAAAGAAGTCAACTTTAGCAGTTTTATCCCATGCTAATCTCCACAACCTAACCTTTTCTCCTCTACAAACTTTACCTGATCCCACCACCCACCTCTTCTCATATTCCCTGCTCCCTATCCCCACTTCATCCCTAACCTTTTCCCCACACTTGTCTCATTCTGAATGTCTTACTTATTCCATATCTTCCTTCCTCCCTTTCTTCCTTTCCCTACCCAATTCCACACTCACACTTTATCAGCTTTATTCACCCATCCCATTTGCTCTTTTCACCTATTCATGAGACACACTCTACCTTTTACCTTACTTTTGACTTTTCCCATGCCAAGTTTCACACAATTTTTAACTCTTCCACTCCAACTTAAGTCACAAATCTTCTATCTTGACCTTTTGTAATCAGGATGTAATGAAGACTAACATGAGGACCTGCAACAGAATAAAGATGTTTGGTTCATAATTCCATAATTTATGAACATAAAACCACAGAGTTGTAATTTTTCTATAATATGCTAAGGTATCCCACATAGTAATATCTACAATATCCCCAAGTGAAAATGATCATGTCCAAATGTAGGGGACTGAATACCCACAAAGGCAGCCTATGATTTTAAACCCTTAACTGATTTAGTGTTATTTTAAATTTTAAATGAGCTTTGAAAGGCTCATATTTTTCCTTTTCATGTATCATAAATGACCTCTCACTTAAAGATACTACTCATTTTAGGCTCTTTGAATAAATGAACAGATATACACCACCAATTTCCTCATCTAAATTGTAAAATATGTTAATGATAAAAGATAAAATATGCACTTTGTGAATTTATCTAGAACATATTTTTGCTATTAAAAAGTAATATTTTAAGAGTTTATTTTTGAAGCTAACTCACTTCTAGTAGATTTCATTCTTATGCAGTAAGTATCCACCTACAAACCAAGTTCTCTATTCTTATAAATATATTAGAATATAATAAAAATCTTCAAAATAAAATTCACTTTAAACACGCAGTGACATTTAAAATTACACTAGTATTAAACTGTGTTAGAAATATTAACAGTTAATAGTATTAATTTGCCCCCAAAAACACAATCTTGAATTTAATTATGAAGATGTCAACCAATTTTCACAATTCCTTCATAATTATATCTAGTCATTCAAAAATACACATAAATTAGAGACTTTAATATTAAAGAATAATATACTGTTCAAAGTTCATTCCTTAAACCTGTGTAATAAGAGTTAATAACAATACATGTGCAGTACTTAGCAGGATTCAAAACAGTATGAGAGAAATTCATTAAGAAGTAATATTAATTTGAAAATATCCATTACTATGAAATTGTGGTAAAATACACCTCTACACATTACATCTTCCCAATTTTAACTCATCAATTCCTCCAAACAAGTGTTTCAGTTTATTGTGATTATGTCCAGTATGTTTCATGTAAGTGACTGCATATTTCTCTTTGGCTACATTTATCACCAGTGAGTAGAGAATAATTTCTGTCTTAAGGTGGATCAAGCTTTCTCTGATTACAGATAAACATTTATCACCAGTGAGTAGAGAATAATTTCTGTCTTAAGGTGGATCAAGCTTTCTCTGATTACAGATAATCAATGAGAACTAATGCCATGCTTTAAGAAGTGGATTTAGTATTTATTATAAATTTAAATTTCCACCTGCTGAAATTGAAGAGAACAACTTGGTTTTATTTTCAAAGAAAAGGACAGTACATAAAGTCCACTAGTATTGTGTAAGACATTTCCCATTTTACCTGATGCTATAATGGAGCTTTGAAAATGTGTATTGCCATTAATTGGTGGCCATTGTTGACTTCTGCCTCATTTACTAAATAATTACTGTGATGTATTTAAAACAGTGTGCCATTCAAGGTGATTTTTTAATAAATATGTGACATGTGTACCTTGGACTGTATCATATCTATAAATAACATGTGGTGTAGACTGATGTGGTACTTTCCTTTATTCAGGGGTTGAACTACTTGCAGCACTAGACTATAGAACTTCTGGTGCTCTATCTATAAGAATATGCTAATCTTGCCAAATTCACTACAGATTTTTTAACATATTATTTAATATTCAAAGAGTACTAAAATGGGGTAATGGCCATTTAAAAGTTAAATTGTTAAATTTATCTTATTTCTGTAGCCAAACCCACCTAGCATTTATTAGAATTATTTTCAAAAATCAGAATCAAAATTAATGCTGAACCTGCTAGGCAGCTGTGACTCCTATCCCATACTCTTTCGCCCAAACACAGTGACTTTATTTGGCATGTTCAGTATGGGATATTTACCTGTGTCTGTATAGGACTGTGCACATACATGTACAAGAAACAGAAAGAAGGAAATTGGAAATAAATATGTACAGCAGTGATACCATTTATATTTAATCATCAACAGTTTTGACAGTATATTTTTTCTTAACCACCGAAGAAGGGTTATTTTAGAGTTTCCTAGAGAATGATTTAAAAACATTAGTCAACATCCAATATCACTTCATCTACATGCACAGTATAGACCCGTGGTTCAAAACCTTTGCCCTGCTAAGTTGGCAGATAGGAGTAGAGATTGCAAATATTGACTTTAGTGTCAGATAAGGAATAAAATTAGGAAGGACAAATAATGATCGGCCTTATACATTGAACATCTTGAGTTTTTTTCTAAATGTTTCATAAATTTCATTTATATACAAAAACCTCATAAAATATTTTGTTTGTTATTCAGACGCTGAACACTCTGCAATACAAGCTTGGTAAATCCTAGAAACCTGACTGCCAGAAATGTTTGATGATACAGAAATAAAAAAACGTAATTCACCCCTCCCCTACATCTTGATAAGTAAATTTCAACTCCTGGATAATGGTATTTCTTCTACGGAATTTTCAGTTTTGTATTTGTATCATGTTGAAACTTGTACTCTAGGTTACATAACCTCTAAGTGTTAGCTGTGTCTTTCTTCTTCTCTCCCAGTGAATTATGGCACTGACTAGTATTGATGTCATTTGGTTTTGCCAATTGCCTTGTTAATATTTTGTGTGTAATAAGATTTGATGGTAAATGTCACTGTGTGGTCCTCACTAAGCATATATTTTCCAATACATAACAATGATGTGTAAGGTGCATTGCAAAATGTTTAAAATGTTCTTTTATAACACAATTATCCGCTGAAAAAGTACATATTTGGCTCAATTGTGAAAGTAACATTTTCTGACTAAATTCAAATTTGTCTTTTGCTTTGTAAACTTCATTTGTAAATTTATATTTCAATAAATGGTGTCATCTGCATTCAGATACTGTGCTTTCTGTTTTACTTCATTTTAAAACATATCCCAAAGAAACATCTCTAATCAGATATGATAAAAATCAGGAAAATAATAGTAATTTTAACTATTTGAATTCTTGAAAACAAGCCACATCCTACAAAGTAGTATAGCTCTCTAAAAACTCAATTTAAGCACACAGAGGACAATGGTCAGTAACAAGCAGAGATTGAACACAGAACAATATTGTGTGTGAAGATCCAGATACTATTAGTTATATTAAAAGCAATGTGTCTGAGGATAAGGGGGAAGTTGTGGGAAGAGGGAAAGCAGCAGTAATTTGGAAGATAAGGATGTCTCTGAGAACTGGAAGAAGGCAAAGAGGAGTGGAATCCAAATTACTTCCCATAGTGCCCATTGTGATTCATGACAGTAGCCTTCCCACAGGGCCCCTCCACAGATCCACACCCTCAACAAGCCCATCAGCTAGAGTGTATGTAGTCAGCAACCCCAACTGCACCAGCAAACTCACCCTTCTAGTCAAGTCCCTTGCACAGAAGGAGAGAGACCCAAATGGATCCTAAGCAGTACCAGTCCTGAGGAGGAGCAGGGGAAACCCATTCCTCAACAGAACAACCAGGATCTTTATCTGAAAAATAACAAATAGCATCCTGATATGATCACACAGCCTTTGTGTCCTGATGGATCACCAGCTTCAAACAGTGCAGATAAATACAAGCAAGTAAGCATGCTGCGTTCCCACCATCACTGCCTCCTAGGTTGCCAAACATGAGTCCCACTGACATGGTAGACAGCTGGGAATGAGCAGAGGGAAAAACTTGACTTTTTGCACTGTGATTCCCTTTGTTCTTTCCACTATGACCTTGAATCTCCTACATTATGATTTTGTGATTTCTCCCTCCACTCTAATTGGTTCTTCAACAAAGGTTGTCTTAAATCAATGGAAATAAAAATGGTGAAGTAAAAGGGAGTGTTGGAGATTCACCAAAAGTTCAGAGGATCAGATAGTGTCACTCAGTTTCTCTAGGATAAAATCCAGTGCCTGCTGTAGATCTCAGACAGCTTTCCCATAGGAGAAAGACCAGATGCCAGTTGAGTCAACAACTAGTCTGCAGCACAACCCTAGAATCATATGAAGAGTGGAGGACATGTCTGGAAAATGCCAGTAGAGGTTTGGTAGTGGAACAGAATAGATATTCCATTTATAAGAGGAACAATTACCCACAGGAATGGAAAGGAATAAAGTTGGATGCTTTCTCAAGTAATAGTGGTCTCTGGCCTAAAATGAGGCTGTCCTTGGAGTTGCAAAACGTGCCATATGTAACTGTAGCCTCTATTATTGATGATATTCCTGTATCACCTTCCTGTGGTTGTACCTACACTATCTCTGTAATCTTATCTGAGTATATTGGAAACCGTGTATACTGGTATTGGAAGTAGGAAATTGAAAGGGAATACCAAATTTGACAGACAGGGTAAAAAAAAGACAAAAAACTACAAAAACAATACTTGCAAAACTGTTTGGTGTAAGTGAACTGAACACCTCCGGGGGGGGGGGGAGGGAAAGAGGGAGGAGGGTGGGGGTATGAGGGACAAGGTAACAAACTGTACAAGAAATGTATCCAGTGCCTAACGTATGAAACTGTAACCTTTCTGTACATCAGTTTGATAATAAAAATTTGAAAAAAAAATACCCAACCAGGAATATTGTGTCAAAGCAATGGAAAACGGACGGACCTATATAATATCATAGCTCTTCCTTTTCTCCCTTTAATAGTGTTGTTTCTACTTGAGTAGTATTCTCTCATTTTTATGTTATTATATGTTAATTTGTTATTTTTAAACCTTTTATTTATTAATTTATTGTCAAAGTGATGTACAGAGGGGTTACAGTTTCATACGTAAAGCAGTGAGTACATTTCTTATGAAACTTGTGACCTCCTCCTTCATTTTCTCTAGTCTTCCCCCCTCTCCAAATCCCTCCCCCTGAGAGTTGTACAGTTGGTTTGCAGCATATAATTTTGTAAGTATTGCTGTTGCATTGGTTCGCCTTTTACCATTTGGCTTTCCATCTTGATGTTCCCCTTCCTTTCTGTACTACCAATAAACGTATATACAATACCCAGGGTAACAATCAGTTACAGTGTCATCAGGTCTAAAACCCTGGGGAAGAAAGACAAAAGAAAATGTTATTATTTCACATGGTATGTTGAACATAACAACAACAATGATAAATAACTTATTTCCAGAACTTGGAGTTCATTTCACTTAGCATCATCTTATGTGTTCATATGTACATAGCTATTGAGCTATTCTATTGTGATCTTCTGCTAGGACTATCCTAGATATGTACTAATTATTACCAATGGATCTGGCTCACTTAGTATGATTTGTTGGGGGCTGCCCTTCTCCCAGCCCTGGGACAATGGGAAGGAGCCCCTCCCACCTTCCGGCCTCAACCAGAAGAGAAAGCCTCCGCCCCTTGGGAGGTGAACACATGCGTGCCACCATGATGGGGTTGTCCCGCCCACAAAGGAAGTTTCGTGATGTCACCTGATGGACATGGTCCTTAGCCTATGACTGGCCATTTGGCCAGCCCCCCTTTCTTTCCCGCCATTGCCTCTATATAAATGCCTTTCCCTATTAAAGTTTTTGAGACGCATCCCACCACCGCAGTGTGTCCCTGATGCCTTCCTTTTCGCCCCCCGCTCTTGGTAACACGTGAGGGGACTGGGGGAAGGGGAGGCCTCAGCAACCTTTCCTCAACTTAGCGCAGGTCCATGGGAGTACGCCTTTGGCTTTCCGCCGGCGGAGGGCAAGGCCGAGTTCTCTTTCATAGATTTTGGGGTTCACCATTCTCCCCGTGGGATCGGGGAGAAGGGGATCGTTCAGATCCCGACAATGATTTTTTCCCAAGTCTTAATTTTTTATCACATCAGCTTTTTCTTGCTAATACATGCTCTGTCAGTATTTGGCAGTTGATCTTGTCACAAACTTGAAGTCTCATTAAAAAAATACAAACCATTGCAATAGTGATACTTACAAAACCAATTGGTGTAAACCAACCCTACAACTCATGGGGAGGAGGGAACTGGGGAGGGGGGAGATGGGAGAAAATGAGGGAGTCAGAGACAAGTTGGATAAGAAATGTACTTGCCTTACATATGAAACTGCAACCCCTCTGTACTTTACTTTGACAATAAAGAAAAAACCCAGTTTAAACAAAGGCCTTCTCCCTAATAAAATAGCCCAAATATGTTCACCTCAAAGCATTGTGCTTCTCCAAATTCCTTTGAACATTTGCTGTGAGTTTTGTGACTTTGAGATACAGAGGTCTCATATTAGGTGAAACCTCAATCACTTTTGGCTAAACACTCTAAATTCTGACTTTATTTTCTCTCATAGGGGTCAGGTGACCTTTGTAGAGTCCTTTTAATTATCTGACCATATTGAGAAAAATCTTGAATTTTTATGAAAATATAAATGATTATATTTTTTCTGTTATTGCCATTTCTGTTGCCCATATGTAAGACAAAGTACATATGAATGATTTCAGGTTTACCTGTAATTATTTCATGATCTCTTTTCAAAGGATAAAGTGTCCAGTTTTTTTCAAAGTGACATCATTGGTGAGATTTTGTCTTGGGTCATTCACTAAAAACTTAATGAGAATTTTACACAGTCTTGTCATAACTGATCTATGAGACACGGGTATTGGAGAAATCCACTTTTTAAATGTTTCCACCTTCTGTGAAAGGGTAAACTTAGTCAAGCTGTTTACTTGGAAATTGACCCTGACTTAGCAAGAGACTCAGGGCTTGAGACATAAGGTGTCGAGTGCTAAAATGAATAAAGGGAAATTTACAGATGAATATAGAATTGTATTAGGAATATGTAATACAAGATTTCCAGATTTATACCATTTAGTTCCTAGAACAGGTAAACCTCTGGTTCAAAACAAATTGAATGAAACAGACCATAAGAAGATAATGATGTAAACTTAGAAGACATTAAATCATAAAGGAAACCAGAGGAGTTTGTAAAAGCAGATTATTGGTTAGTCCCCAATCTTTTCTGTGATAATACAGAGCTATAAATTAGTGATATGCTGTACAAGCAAAACACAGAATGGGTAAATAGTCTCATTAGTAGCTCTCTAACAATTTGCTGAACACTTTCAAAAAGCCACAAGACAAACAATAAGATTTAAAATACATTGAGATATATATATATATATATAGTAATTAGGTGTTCCACTTCAGTGATTAAACTCCAAAGGAGAGAGCCTCTTAATAAAGATGCATATGAATATTAATACTGTAAACAGAAAGGTCATTGCAAAAAGGAAATATTTTGTATTACCTAAGAAACAAAGGAAAAACTGAAGGTATTTTTAAAAGGGACAATCAAATCCAAATTTTCATTTTACCCTTGGTTGGGTGTACTTCTCTGTGGCATTTCTACACATCTTGTGATGACTGTGTGCCATCTTACCATTTAGGACAGGGACTATAGTAATCTCCCTTAGAAAATATTGGTCATTTAGGGATAAATGGTATAGTTTGGTCTTTGACTAGGATCACAAAGACAATGACAACCTTCATGGAAAAGACTGGGCACATATGCTTACAACATCTGTGTATGATTACAAATATCCTCAGCTGTGACATACATCATTTGTATGCACACCATCTACCTGGGTTCACCTCTCTGTCATCTTCATGGAACTCCAGGGGCCAGAGGAACTGATGTCACTATCAAGCTCATGCTCCCCTGTGTGCCGTGAGATATATCTTTTCTCTTGAAGAGGAGCGTATGAAGGTGTGACTCATTAATTGGTAAGTATGATTAAAAAAAATCAAATGACATAGTTCTTGGAAGTTGCAGCAGTGACAATGGGCTGCTGACAGAGGCAGGTCTTTCTTCTATAGGAAAGGAACTACAAGGACTCTATTTCTTCATGAAGCGAGTTCAAAGATAAGACTTTTCAGGATCCAGAATTGAATGATCTTGCTTAAGTTGTGGTAGTGAGTAAGGACAGACAGAGTTCCCTACTGTCCTTTACTTTGTTGTTCAGTCTCCTCCAATGGAAAGAGGAAGAGATAAAGAATACCTTGATTGATCTAAAGCTTTAGATGGACCCCAAACACTAGAAATTAGATTGTCTGAAATATATGTACCTATTGAATTGGAATGTGTTAAAAAAATATATATGGATTCCCATTATGTTAGGCTTCAGCAGACCAGACCAAACCAAAATAAAGTCATTCATACTGTTCCAAAAAACAGACCATCGTTCTGAAAAACAAGAGGTTTCAATATTATGTCAATGTAATAAAGTTTCATCTACTTAAACCTTAAAAAATAAGCTAAACTAAAATTACATTCATCAATCAGTGCTTATTCTCTCATTTTTTTGTTCTCATCTTACAAAATTGTTCTACCATTATTTAGTGGGAAGTTTCTATTTTGAAGAATAGAGGCTGTCCTTATTCATGAATCTCCAACTAAATTTGGCTGTAATTTTGTCTGTTACCAACTACTTAAAAGCGACAGTTATATATGCCTTGATAACTGATGCACACATTTTTTTCTTGGACTAGTGGCATAGTTCACATTGTAGAGTGCAAGATGAGCAATCAGGACAGGCAAACATGAAGTTTTAAGTTCAATTCCTATATTGACAATAACCAAAAGAACGTTTTGTTCTTTGTGCCCCTGATCCCTTCTCTGCCCCTCTCCCTCATTCCTCTTTCCTCTTCCCTATTTCAGCCACATTAAAGAAAAAATATGACTATACTAGACCACTGCAGGAAGGATTAAAAAATGGTGTTTTATAACTTTTTCAGTAAAGATACTCAAAACTCCATCCTATCACTTGTATTGCTGGAAAGTGCCTCCAGATTCAGTTGGAGTTCACAGTTATATATGAAAACGAAAGTAACCTTATGTGGAAGGCCTTTCTGGATTGATTCAAGGTTACATTTTTGTTGTTTTTATACTTGACTTCATAGTAGAAATTTATTAACCTTATTTTTAATTTTTCCATCCATAATTGCCAAAAGAAATAAATACTTTTTAGGTGCTGAGGATGATCCCAGTCCCCCTTTCATGGTAAGTACATGTTCTGTCATTGATCTACATCTCTGATCCTAAAAAGGAATAGTCTATATCAGGGGAACTCTTCAGACAGAAGGATGTTCTAGTGGGCCACAGTCTCCTGCCTCTGGTTACCAGTGAGTAGCTCTATATTTAGCGTAGCTTTATCTGTCCTCTGATATCTAGAGCTTTTCAGATAAGCCCTGAAAACATTCAAGAGCCTTCTTGTTATATCTTTCATCCTCCACTACAAAAAAGAAGGCCTATAGCTTTATCAGACACTCAGGGTATTGGAAACAGTGTAGTCTCTAGAATTGATGGTTGTGAATGGTGGAAACTGAGACAATGGAAGACAATCACAAGGGCGTGTGTAACTACAGGAACTTCTTCGAATTCTGCTTTCTGGTATATTTTTCTTTTTCTTTTGGTCAGTCATGAGGCTTGAACTCAGAGCCTGTGAACTATGTTTCTGAGCTCTTTTCCTCAAGGCTAGCCACTTCCTATTTTCATGTTTTGTATGCCATCAAAGACTGAGAAGTTGACCAACCAAGTTTACCAACAATAAGCTATTGTATCAAATGAAAGTGATATAGTTTAAAAGCCAGCATGACCAAAGTGACATTTTCACTTTATACACAAAACCATGGTGGCTATCTCTCTGAGGGGAAACATTAGCCCCCACAGCCTCCTGAAGCAAAGTCACTGAGTCCAACAGGACTTTCAGTCCACGGTGATTCTCCTCAGTGTTTGAACTTTGGTTATGATTATGGAATGTGCTTCAAAAGAAAGGTTGTTGACTTCAGCATAAACCACAGTTGGAAACAATTATGAAAGTATTTGCTTAGGAGCATATAAAAGTATAAGCTAATGCATGGGCTTATTATTTTGCCAGACAGCCCTCTCTGAGATCCTTTCACCCTCATGAAACCTCAAGAAGCTAAATCATTGCAGAGGTTCAAAGGGGTGGTATAACAGCCCACATTTTTAGATTAATAGACAACACAGTTGCAAATTACCCAAGGGTTATATGTGATGTTCTAACTGAATGGTCAGCACAAAGGATCTCTAATGGAAGCTCGAAATTTTTTTAATGTAACCTCACTGACCAACAAAAGGAAATTTGGCTGCTGTACTAATCGATATCGAGGAGTAAACTTCATTAAAATTTGCTGAGAGTGGCTCTGTTATATGCCTCATTTGTCACCAACATGAACGAACCTAATAAAATTGTAAAGATGTGGCATGGACAAGAATGACATGGACAAGAATCCAAACCCTAGAACCTTTTGGAACTCCTCCAAATGGTTTCATACAAATACCCTGTGCCTTAGGTTTTAAGTATGTTTTGCTCATGGTTTGCATATTCGCAAGATATATTTCAGCTTTTCTTTGCTGGAGAGCTAGAATTCGAATTGTAGCTCCAATTTAATTGATTTTCTTCTCCTAGGCTGAAAATTTCATTCTCTCTCTCTAGTGATCCATTTTATTCCTACTGTTGTTAAAGAAATTTTCTAACCCCATGCTACTTACCTAGAGACATACTGGTTGTATCACACCCACTTGTCAGAAAAGATAGAAAAATAGAATTTTGAAAATCAAAATAGCAAAATTCTCATGGTTTATGATAGTGTCATTGGCCTCAGTAATAATAGTGATATCAATTCCTTCTAAGGAGCATCAGTTTTCTTCCTATGATTTAGTTACTATCTAGTCCATAAACCTTAGACTACAGCCTCACATCCTAAGCTCCACAATATAGCTGCAAGCACACATGGCCAAGTATTATAAAGGATTCCAGCAAAAAACTCAGAAATAACACACAGATAAAAGCAGCTTTTTGTCAATATCTTCATAAATACACCCTGTATAGCCTAACATTGAAAAACCTAGTTAAGTATCTGGTGGAGATAGGCGCTAAGGATAGTCCTCAAATTCTGGTGGTAAGGAAATTATCAGATAAGATATGGCAGCAAAATCAAAGAATCAAACTTTTATCTGAAGCACACATTAAGGTTATTGAAAATTACTACATAGATCAACGAGATACGATACTTAAGCAATGAACTTAAGTTATAGGAATTGTCTTTATAAATATTACCTATTAATCACAGAAAAGTCACTCTTCATTTAGAAAGTTCAAGATTGACAATTAGTATATTTAGTTATGGAAACAGAGTCATGAATCCATTATTCATATGAATAGTATTTTGCAAATATATGTAATAGATGATTGAAATTTTTTTACCTTCACAAATTTCATTATTATTTTATTCAACTGAGTCAGGATCCAGAAGCATATTTCTTTTATCATCAACTGTATTTGTAAATAAGGTGGTAAATTCATTTTGGTTCAAAGAGTCTCATTCATATAACAAAAGCTTATTGGTGCTTCCTAAGTATTTTTTTTTCCTATTTGTACACTGGTTCTTTACATCAGTTCCCAGAAATTGGTTTGCCTTTTGCTTTCTATGTCTTAATAGGGTCAGTTGGAGTATATTGTGTTTTTCTAGGAATTGTCTATATCACCTAAATTTTCTGTTTACTTTATTATAGGGTCAGTTGGAGTATATTGTGTTTTTCTAGGAATTGTCAATATCACCTAAATTTTCTGTTTACTTTATTGTATATTGTCAGAGTAAGATCTCTGGATTTTCCATTCTCTGAGTATCAATAATTAATTTCTTATTTTTTAGTCTTACTTTCTATTAGTTTTTTTTGCCAGTCCTGGGTTTTGGGACTCAGGTCCTGAGCACTGTCTCTTAACTCTTTTTGCTCAAGGTTAGCACTCTTCCTCTTGAGCCACAGTGCCACTTCTGAATTTTTCTGTTTATGTAGTGTTGAGAAATCGAATCTAGGGCTTCATGCATGCTAGGCAGGCACTCTATGCTAAGCCACATTCCCAGCCTTAGTGTTTTTTTTTTTTTGTTGAGTTTTTCAAAGAACTGGGATTTTGATTTGTAAATATAAAGTACTCTTTCCCTGGTCTTTACACATAAATTTAAACTTTAAATATTCTACTTCTTTCCTTGCACGTTCTGTGTTTTGGCTTACTTTGTTACTTCTCTTGATTGGTTCAAGCATTAAATTCACTTATATTCAATGAATATAACCATGTCTACATATCTACAAAAACCGATTTTTGTATTTCTATTTTATACAATGTAATTTTGCTTATGACCTAAGATTTGATCAATATTTGTGAAACTTCCATGTGCCTTAATCAGATATATTACCTATCATAAAGATGTATTGTTACTAATATATACATATATATACATATATAAAGTCTTCTTTTGGAGTTTAATGTATTTTAATAGCAAACTTACAGAAGATAGACAACATTAAAAACATGTACTTGCATGTAGGACAACTCAGAAAAGTAGAGTGAATAGATAGAATCTACCATACGGTAAAAATGCTACACAAACACCATTCAGTTGCCATCAATAAGAAATTTACTTATTAAAATATCCAAATTCTGGCATTATGCAGAAAAATTTAACATGTTTATTTACAATTGTTATAAAGTTGAACTGCTAAAACTTGTTCACTAAACATTTTGACTTGCAGTACTGCTTCATATCCCCACAATTATATTAAAAATTCACACACAAATGAAAATGGAAAAACTGCCAATATCTCATTTCTGTCCCCTATTTTTCCACTGGCAATCATATACTTGGGTACTTTTTGACCACATGGGAAAAAACAATCTAATAATCAGAACTACTGATAACAAAAAAAAAAAAGAACCGGGGCGGGGGGCAATTCTGAGAATGAAATGCTTCCCATCTTAGTGGCTTCTTATGCACGTTCTCCATGTATGTGGTGTGCTAGCTGGATATCTTTTGGGATAATCGTTACACCTTGGGCATGGATAGCACACAGATTGGGATCTTCAAAAAGGCAAACCATGGGCTGGGGATATGGCCTAGTGGCAAGAGTGCCTGCCACACGAGGCCCTAGGTTCGATTCCCCAGCACCACATATACAGAAAACGGCCAGAAGCGGCGCTGTGGCTCAAGTGGCAGAGTGCTAGCCTTGAGCGGGAAGAAGCCAGGGACAGTGCTCAGGCCCTGAGTCCAAGGCCCAGGACTGGCCAAAAAAAAAAAAAAAAAGGCAAACCATATCTGCCTCATTTGCCTCCTGCAAAGCACAAATAGCTGCGCTCTGGAAGCGCAGATATGTTTTGAAGTACTGAGCAATTTCTCTCATCAGATCCTGGAAAGGGAGCTTGCGAATCAGAAATTCAGCGGACTTCTGGTAGCGTCTAATTTCAGGAAGCGGCTCAATGGAACGTTGAGATTTCTCCGTCCCGCCAGTAGAGGGCGCACTCTTTTAAGCGAGCGGCTGTGTTGCCAGTTGTTCCCTGGATACTTCACCACCTGTGGATTTGGTGACATTAGGCTTGGAATGAGCCATGATACAGAGATGCCTTACCCTTCTCCTTCGAACAAGAGGCTGCACTGGCGTCGGAGAGCAGCAGTGGCATGGTGGCTGTGAACACAGTTGTATACATAAAAACTTCGTTATTTTGTGATATTAATTCTCTATGCTGAACCACAATTACCACAAAATACCAACAAGGACCACCCCATCTTTATTATCTCTGTTTCTGAGGGTCATGAGGCTTAGCTGGCTTTTCAGCTTAAGGTCTCACAAGACATCAGTCAAAAAGTCAAGGGTATGGGAATATGGCCTAGTGGTAGAGTGCTTGTCTCGCATACATTAAGCCCTGGGTTTGATTCCTCACAACCACATCTATTCAAAAAGCCAGAAGTGGCACCATGTCTCAAGTGGTAGAGTGCTGGCCTTTAGCAAAAAGAAGCCAGGGATAGTGCTCAGGCCCCTGAGTTCAAGCCCCAGGACTGGCATGCATGCATGCATGCATGCATGCATGCATAAATAAATAAATAAATAAAATCAGTCGAATTGTCTTCTCATCTAGAGTCTCCACTGTAATACAGGAACTAGCTTCAGGAGCAAATTTGTTTTCTTGGGAGAACTAACTTCCTTGTGTTTGTGGTTGTAGGACTCAGAAATATAATTTCAAGGCCTTGGGTGTAATTTTTAGCACCACAACAACATGTAATGTGTCATAAAGTAGAGGAACCACCCCTTTTTAATGATTGTTAGACCCCTTTATTGGGGATTTAAAAATTATAATGAAAACTTCTTCAAAATAAAGGTGAAAAACAGCTAGATATGCAGCTCAGCCTTTGAAGCCCAGCATGCAGAAGGCCCTAGGTTTGATATCCAGCAGTGCACAAAGAAGGAACATTTTCAAAGGGTATCTTAGTGGTAGAGAACTTGGTTAGCATGACGAAATCTTAGATTAACCTCTAAAAGTTAAGTTATTACATAAATAGGCATCATCTAGACCAGAAGAGAAATGCTCCATTATGCTTCACTTAATCTGTGTTGTGTAGGAGCAAAGCCAAATAGGGACAAAAGAGAGAAGGAAGGCAAAGTATGAAGTAAATTTGTTCTAAGAAGATAACAATAAAAAACTATTTTTATTCCTATACTTTGTATAAGAAAAATCTTTAATTTTAGTTTAAAATATAAAATTAGTTTCTTAAAGAGAAATTTTCATTGAGGGTTATCAGAAAAAAAATTGGAAACCCCCAGGAATAGACTGGGAAAATGCGCAATTAAAAAAAAAGAAGCTTTAAATTCTTGATTGAAGATCGGATTACTGACAGAAATTGTGGAGGTCATTTACTAGGCAGTGATTATGTAAAGAAGTCAATATTGTCATTTTTGTGTATTTGTTCTGGTCCTGGGTCTTGGATTGAGGGCCTCGACCTTGTCTCTGAGCCTTTTCACTCTAGGTTGACAACCATTTGAGTCACAGCTTTTATTCCGTTTTTTTTTTGGGGGGGGGGTGGTGGTTAACTAGAGATAAGCATCTTACAGACTTTTGCCCAGGTTGGCTTTGAACCACAGTCCTCAGATCCCAGCTTCCTGAGTAAGTAGGATTACAAGAGGTGAGTCACTAGTACCCTGCTAATATCTCAACTTTTTAAGCATGAAAACTTAAAAAAAATAAGTGATTAAAGAAAAAATAAGGTTCTTTGACATTGGCAGAACAAAAGTGAGCAACATGTGAATGTCTTCAACATTTATGCCATGCACTGGATCAAATAATCACAAAGTTTCACTCAGATATTTTTACTGTCAAAGAGTTGGTGCTTAGTGATAACAGTTTTTAAATGAGTACACTTGCTCATGTATGACAGAGTAACATGCTTTGCTTGTGAGTACTGTATACAGAGTATTAAGGCCGCTAAACCTGTGTATTGAGTTCTAATCTACACAAATTGTTGTATATGACCCAAGCAAAACTAATGAAAAGTTTTTCACTCAAAGAAACAAGTATCAATTGGAGCGCCGAGAATATTCTGCAAGTTGCAAGCATTTTTTTTTAATCACCAACTAGGGGAGTCAACCACAGGAACACAGAATCTGGTGCAGGAGAACTACAGCAGAAGCAGGCAGAGGGCGGAGAGAGGGCGGAGTCAATAGGGCTGAGGCGTAATGGGGCGGGGCTTGAAGAAACTGTTTCGTCCCTCTTCGCTCTCCGTCTAAAAACTTGGGACTTGAGAGTCATAGACATGGCGGCCTTTAGGGTAAGTGGAAACAAACTTTTGTGTGTGCGCGCGCGCGAGTGTCAGTGCCGATAACATTCCAGTAATGAAAGAGAAGGGATTCTTAAGTTCTGAATGGAGCCCTCACTAAGTAGTGTGGCGTTGCGATCGTGGCCGAATAGGTATCTTTAACATCTGAAGCCTCTCCTCTGGAGTTTTCTCAGCCGGAGCCACAGCTCTCTCCTTGGCCTTCTGCGGTGGATTGTTTAAACAGGAGCCAGGTGCAAACCCAAACTGCCGGGTGGCAATGACCAGCCCCATCAGGAACTGCTTCTAGGAAGAGGAAAGAATCCTTGGCTTTTTTCTCTGTGAGCAGGGAGTGGCCTCGTGACTCTTGTCAGAGGACTGTTCAGAACTTTATTGGGGATGAAACTGACCTGGAGAGAGATGTCACCAAATCTGTCTAGATGGCGGGCTCATTTGTACTGTGCTTAGTCCACTAACCTGTTTCGCTTTCTCTCTGTCTCTCTCTCTGTCTCTCTGTCTCTGTCTCTCTATCTCTGTCTCTGTCTGTCTGTCTGTCTGTCTCTCTCTCTCTGTGAGTGTGTTTTAAAAAGGTGCTTTTACTTGGGAATGAATCAGGGTGCAGGAGGGAAATCAGCGAACAGTTGGTTTCACTATCTGGTTTAAAAACGCTTTGACGAAGTACCTTTTTAAGTGTAACATCTTTTGCTAGGCTTAAAGGAGATCTACATTTGAATAAGTTCAGCTAAGTTGATTTTAAGTCACCTCAGTAGCCGTCTTCATTCGCCATTCTCATTTAACTTTTGCAGTTCTTGGAACTCATACATTATTTAAATTATCGAAAATCCTCCGAATTGTATTTCACTTCCGGTTGCCTCTTCTATAAACACCCCCCCACCCTGCCCATATACGTCCATTAAAACACAAATCCTCTGTTTAAGTAGAGGTGAATCCTCTATTTGAAAAGTGTTTATCAGTACTTCTTTATCTGTATTCTAGGGTTCTGGTATACTCCTGTGTCTAGGAAAACTTCACCACGCTTGGCTTTCTCAGCTTCATATCATGTCACACAGAGTGCTTCCCTCAGTACTAAACTTCTTGCTTCCTGGCTTTCCCAGCTTCATCTCATGTCACACAGATTCTCCCCTCAGTACTAAACTACTTGCTTCCTTTCTCCTTGAATTTTTAATGTCCTTTCTGCAGGTTTTTAAGTGCCTTTACCCAGGATCTACTTATAGTTCCTTCATCTAACATACGTATATACACTCTCCCCATTTGGTAAGCACAAAATGCTCTTTCTGGGGGAAGCTTTACCAGCCAACCAATCTAATTTAAATAACTATGCCCTCAGAGAACCTATCCCATAATATTTCCTACACAGCAAATAATGCAATATTGTCTTTTCAACCATCCTTAATTATAACCTTTACAACAATAATTGTTTTTTGTTTTAACATAATGTTTGTATATTTAATTCCTTGCACAAGTGTAACTAATATTAAATATTCAGTAAGTTCCACATGATTAAATAAATGCCAGGCAATGACAATAAAAGAGACTAAATTAAGCAGTGGAGATACAACACATAATACAAACTACAATTATTCCAATTAAGAAAGTGCATTACCTTAGTGTAACTTACAGCAGGGGCTTAAGGGACAAAGTGGTCACATTCAGTTTGAAGGCAATACAGAAAGGTTTTGGTAGAGGAAATGCAGTGACTGACAGAATGGTCAGTTGTTAAGAGCAAATCATGTGTTATCAGTAAAGTCTAGAATTGGACTATTTGTGAGTGCAGGTGTGTGTTTTACACCTCCAGTTTATGAATTTTCTCTTTCTTTTTTCATTTGTAGCTGGTGTGTGTGTATGTGTGTGTGTGTGTGTGTGTGTGTGTGTGTGTGCATGCGTTGCTTCCTGGGACATGAACGGGTGCCCTGAGCCTTGTCTCTTAGATTGTTTGCTCAAGGATAGCACTCTATAGCTTAAGCTACACCTACACTTCCAACTTCTTGTTGGTTAATTGGAGATAAGAGTTTCACAGACTTTCCTGCCTTGGGTAGCTTTGAACTATGATACTGAGATCTCAGATTCCTGAATAGCCAGGACTACATGGGTGAGACACCAAGCACCCTGCTATGAGTATAACTTTTCAATGGGTTCAATATCACTTTTTCATATATGCCTACATTGTACTTCAATCATATTCACTGTCTTGTTCCCCTTTTTATTTTCTTTCTACTAATTTGTCCCCTGACATTGTAGTCCCCTGTTTACATATTCATATTTTTATTTTAAAATCTACATTCTATATATGAGAGAAAATATGAGAAAATTTTCTTTTTGAGTCTGGCTTACTCAATGTGATGGAATATAATATGACTTGACCATTAAGAAGTGCTTACAATAGTCAGGTACTATGCTAAAGCACTTTATATTGCTTTTGTGTGTGTGTATGTGCTGGTCCTGAGGGCCTAGTTGATGTCCCTGAGGTGTTTGTTTTTTGGTGTTTGTTTGTTTTGCCTAAGGATAGTGCTCTACCACTTGAGCCACAGATCCACTTCCAACGCTTTGGTGAAAAATTGGAGATAAATTTCTCATGGACTTTGCTGCCCAGGCTACATTTGAATTTTGATTTTCAGATCTCACCCTCCTGAGTAGCTCCATGAGCCACTGGTGCCTGGCTATATGTAAGTTCTTTGTTTTTTTTTGGCCAGTTCTGGGGCTTGGACTCAGGGCCTGAGCACTGTCCCTGGCTGCTTCTTGCTCAAGGCTAGCACTCTGCCACTTGAGCCACAGCGCCACTTCTGGCCATTTTCTGTATATGTGGTGCTGGGGAATCGAACCCAGGGCCTCAAGTATACGAGGCAAGCACTCTTGCCACTAGGCCATATCCCCAGCCCCTATATGTAAGTTCTTGATGTATTCTCAACAACTTTATATTGCAGATGTTATTGTTTCACAAACAAAAATTGGGGTTTAAAGTAATCAAATAAATTGCCCCAAGTCATAATGTCTGAAATAAGATGAAGTAGTGTTGTAGAGCTCCCAGACTGGAAGAAGTTAAGGAAGGATAAGATACAGAGAACTGGCATGCATTTAGAACTTGCTTTACATATAATATTTTCACTTTAGTTTTCTTGATGGCCTCAAGTCACAGATGAAAAATTGAGGCAAAGAAAAAGTGATTGTTCTTGGTCAAACAGCTGCCCATGAAATAGTTTGGCTAAAATGCAGGTATAATTACTTCTTTTATTTTTTTGCCATCCCTTATGATTGAACTCAGGGCCTGGATGGTATCCCTAAACTTCTTTTGCTCAAGGCTAGCACACTAGCATACTTACCAGTTGAGCCACAGCACCACTTCTGCCCTTTTCTGTTTATGTGGTACTGAGGAATTGAACCCAGGGCTTCATGCATGCTAGGCAAGCACTCTACCATGGAGCCACATTCCCAGAGCAGGTATAATTACTTCTAAAGTACTACTCCTTTCTTCCTGTGGAACAGAGGTGTATTGGAAATGTCTAGTGATGAAAAGAAGGGAAGAAATCTTGAGGTGGGAATTGTGCATTTCAAAAAAGATATATTAAAAAAAATTGGGTTAAGCAAGCTTGGAGGCAAGGGAGCATGTATGCCAAGAGCTAGTATAGAGGAAAAGAAAATTAGTAATACTAACCAGAGTGATTTTGCTCTCTAGCAGTTACTAGGATCTGGATATATCACTGAGCATTTTATGTAGGTTTTCTCACTTACGTCGCATAGTGGATCTGTGAATAGTTATTGTCACTAAGCTCACCTTTTTATAGCTAAGGAAACCAAATCCTAGAAAGGTTGTGTGACTTGCCCAAAGCCACATAGTTCTAATTGGTAGAGATGGATCTGAAATCATATGGTCTGAATGCAGAACGTGAACCATATTTCATAAAGAGGTGGTAAAATCAAGAAGATTTGCTTTGAAAAAAGAAGACACATTTGCCTGGCACCTGTGGCTCATGCCTGTAATCTTAGCTACTCAGGAGTCTGAGATCTGATGATCAGAGTTTGAAGCAAGCCTAGGTAGGAAAATGCATTTTAACCACCAAAAATCTGTAAATGGAGCTGTGGCTCAAATAGTAAAGCACTAGATTTGAGCAAAAAAGCTTAGTGATAATGCCTAGGCCCCGCGTTCAAGCCCAGGACTGGAACAATAAAAAGACCCTTGAAGTACACAGCCAATGCCTAGAAAGTAGAGAAGATATAGGAATTTTGAAGAACAGAGAAGGGAAATTGTGGAAACTGAAATTGGATGTCTGTGTTGTGCTTAAAGAGAGGAGGAAAATGTAGAAAGTGCCTTTTGGGGTTTCAGAGTGGAAAATACTTAGGAAGGGCATTGAAGGTGTTCAGTAAGGCATCAGTAGACATTGAATAAAATAACTAATAAGTGAGGGTTCAGTTGGTGCTATCTGTGCTGCTATAACTTTTTCTTGTACTGCTCACAGAGAGGTGTGGTGAAGGAGACAGTTGGAGATGCCGAGATACTGAATGTCAGCAAGGTGGAACTATTAGATAATATAGGGAATTTATCTAAATAGTGGTAGAGACTGGATAAGATGATAATAAGAAAAGAAGGGTAGAAGTGATGACCTAGGAGACTGATGAATGTAGGGTGACAAAGAAGAGCGTTTCAATTAAGTTCAAGAGATGAAATAGTATCCAATTGTTACTTGGTGTGTGTATGTGTATGTGTATGCACATGCATGTGCCTGTGCATGCATGTGTTAGTTCTTAGGCTTGAATTCAGGGCCTGTACACTGTATCTGAGCATTGTTTACTCAAGGCTAGTACTCTACCACACTCCACTTCTGGCTTCTGGATGGTTAATTGGAAATAAGGGTTTCATGGATAAGAGTTTCATGCCTTGGGCTGGCTTTGAACCAAGATCCTCAGGTCTTAGCATCTTTAATAGCTAATATTACAGGTCTGAAATATTCAGTCTTCAGGAAATTCCCCACCATCTCTAATGTTTGAGATGAAATAGTTTATAATGACTGTAAGGGAAGGTGCCTACATTACAAATGGCTAAGGTTCATGGAGGACTTGGGGATTAAGAAATACTACATCCGAGTACCCTGGATATTGTCTATATGGGTAATAGAACTGGGGAAGGGAGAGGGAATACCAGAATCGAGAGACAAAGAACAAAAAGACAAACCATTCAAAAAGCAACACTTAGAAACCATTTGGTGTAAACCAACTGCAAAACTCTTGGGGGGAGAGGGGAGGGGGAGGGGGGAATGAGGGAGGAGGTAACAAGTAAAACAAAATATGTACTCACTGCCTTTCATATGAATCTGTAACCCCTCTGTATCACACTTTGACAATAAAGAAAAAATATCGAAGAAAAGAGCATCTATGAGACTTAAAGTATTAAAGGAATAATCTGTGTTCATATTTTTAGCCCCAAAGTTGAATTGAAAAAATGGAAGTTCTTGAAAGTTGGTAGATAACTGTGAAAATAGCTCATGTGTTTTGAAAGGTGAGCACTTGTTGAACAGCATTTGTTGAACTTGTGAAACACTGCTGTAGAATTTGTTTTGAAGAGCAAGAGTAGTGTTGATCTGTTGTAACTTTTTGAAGCAAGGGAAATTGGTATAAGACTGGCTTGCACTGAAAAACATTGGAAGCCAGGCACTAATATCTCATGCCTGTTAACCCCCCAGAAAAGTTACTGAGACAGTTGTGTCCAGTAATCCAGTAAAAAGCCATAAGTGGAGGTTTGGCTTAAGTGGTAGAGTGCCAGCCTTGAGCAAAAAAGACAAGTGAGAGTGTGAGGCCCTGAGTTCAAGCCCCAGTACTGGCACATAAAAATAAAAATGAGATAAATAAAAGAAATGGGAAGAATTTAGTAGTATTAAACAAAAGTCACATTTTATTAGTACCAGAAATGAGGATGAATTTGAAGAAATTTTGGGTCCCGAAGACCATTTTTCAATAGAAAAAAGGACTTCACTGGTGTCTATGGCTGCTGGGTTCTCCCTGCTCTCCTTTTTCCCTAGGGGAAGACATTTTACCCAAAGGAATCCCTCTTGGCTGACACACAGTTATTGTGACACTGTGATCAGGGTACATATGGTTGCTACTATGGCTTAACTATTGGTGTCAATGCTGACAACTCATTTGGAACTTAATCTAGTGTGTTAGTATTAAGGGATAGAACCTTGCTAGAAGGCATTAAGTCATGAGGGCTGTTAATGGGATTAGTGTCCTTGTAAAAAAAAAGATTGGAAAAACTGTCTTCGCCCCAATGGCTTTGTAAGGACACCAGAAGAAGATACAGTCTTTGAAGTGAAATACAAGCTTTCACCAGACATGGAATCTGCTGGTGTTTGGATCTTGGACTACCCAGCACCAGAACTCTGAGCATTAATAAATAAATAATATATTTGTTTTTATATATAACTCAGCCTTAAGGTATTTTGTTACAGTATCATAAATGAACTAAAACAGGTGAAGGGATATTGGGCCCTGTGGCAGGTGATTTGTGACAGAGGGATTTGGAGCAGCTGCCCCAGTAAGTGGGAACAGGGAACAGGCATACTTTCTATGGCAGTGACACCAATGACAAAGGTGTGTTTTTGTAGAGCATCTACATATTGTAGGGTCAGATCTCTGGAGCCTTAGCTCCCTAAGAGATATGAAGTTGGACCGAATCCAGCAATGACAAGGCCCAGCAGAGGCATGGGCACTGAGGCAGGGAACAGTGGTACTACAGCTCCAAGGATAGCCATTTGTAGCCACAACTCAAGTCCCAGTGAACTATACACAACAGTGGTATTACAATAGCAGTGGTTACTTAAGCCCTAGAATAACAGATCTAGAGCAGCAGCAACATGTTCCAGTGATGCTCCCAGTGATGGTGAGTCATAGCCCTAGCTCAAGACTCAAAAGCTAGAAATAGAGTTGTGGCATTGTGGCCTCAGCATTTTATATATATATATATATATATATATATATATATATGCCCTGATTCATGACCTGGAGATGTGGTACAAAACATCAAACAATTCTCCATGCACAAAAATACCTTCCTAAGAGGTAAGGAATCTAAGTTTGCAGCCCCGGGATGTAGCAGAGATTTAAGAAAAAAACTACTGAAGAAGTACTGAAGAAGTTGAAAGGGCAGGTGTGTACATTATCCACATCCCCATTCCTTCAACCGAAACCAGTAAAGCAGAGAGAGAAACACCTCATATGTGCTATGTCCTTCAAAGATCCATGGGCTAAAGGCTTGGTTGCCACTTTTTTGTGCTAATGAAAAAATGGTAGAACCTTTAGGAGGTAGAGCCTATTTTTTAATAAATTTATATATCGTCAGAGTAATGCACAGAAAGGTTACAGTTTCATACATAAGGTAGTGCCTATTTCAAGGGAATGCCCTTGAAAGTGATATTGGGCCACTAGTGAGTCTTTCCCTTTACTTCTTGGCTGCTATGAGGTAAACAGGCTTCTTTCTCAATGTGCTTCCCAAGAGGCTATGGATTGAGACCTGGAAACTATGAGCATTGCCAGCTGGGCAAGAAGCCTAGGCCCTGTCTGAAAACATTTAAAACAAGAAAGTCTGGGGTATGGCTAAAGCAGTAGAACACCTTTCTACTAAGCATCAGGCCCTGTACCACCATATGGAAAAAAGAGAACAGCATTAATACATTGTATACACACCTATTCAGGACCCAGGAAGTGTGGCAATGCCCTTTCATGGTGATCCTCGTGATTCTAGGTTGACAAAACAGGGGTAGTATGATCCTACTAATGGCCACTCATGATTCAGGAACAAGAAATGTGATTAATTGGAGGCTGGGAATGTGGCTTAGTGGTAGAGTGCTTTCCTAGCATGCATGAAGCCCTGGGTTTGATTCCTCAGTACCACATAAACCGAAAAAGCTGGGAGTGGCACTGTGGCTCAAGTGGTAGAGTGCTATCCTTGAGCAAAAGAAACTCAGGGACAGTGCCTGAGTTGAAGCCCCAGGACTGGCAAAAAGAGAAGAAAAGAAAAGAAAAACAGAAGAAAATAAATGTGATTGTAGGAAAGCACCAGCCAGTTATGTAGAAACTGAAGTAATACCTCCACAATCCTTTGTCCTGACTTTTCACTAGTGTAGTTTTCCTCCCTCACATGTTGGGACATGCCAAAAGTTTGCCATTGCAGCCACTCATACATGTAGCAACAGCAGCACCAAGTGCTGACAAAAGCAAGGGGATGAAGAAGCTATGGCTTCAGCGACCTCTGCCACAGGCAGAATGGCAGGCAGATGAGGCCTTGGGCTTCTTCTTTACCTGAAACATATCCCACTCAGGAAAGCCACTCCCTGTGATTGCTTCTGGGTGGGGTTGGGCAGCATTGACAAGTGTTATTATGTGCTGCCCTCTTTTAGTATTTCAGAGGGCTTGTTTATTTTTTATTTTGATTACTTTTAGTAAATATTTAAATTGGTCATTTTGAAATCCACCCCACCCAACTTATGACTAAAACTAGAATAGACCCTATAAAACTTTTAAACTTATTATTTTAACTGGTATATAAAAATATAAAGGTTATGGCTAGTCATGTGTTAATTCAATGCTGTACATGTAGATATCATGTAATGGTGAAGACTGTACCTCTGTCTCCTCACCCATTTGTCATTTTATAATAAAAATTTCAACATCCCCTTTCTTGCATTTTGAAATACAAATTGTCCTTTTTATTCACCCTACAGAGCTTCTTATTCCTGTCTGACTTAAGACCCAGGCCTCTCTCCTCTCCCCAGCCTCTGGTAACTGATATTCTGTGGTCAACTTCTGTCAGGTCACCTTGTTCAATTCCATGTGAATACCATCATGGGGTGTTTCTTTCTATGTTTGACCTTATTTATCATAGTGACTTTCAACTCCATGTTGTCAGAGGATTTCACTTTTCTGAGTAAATGGTATTCAATCACACACACACACATACACACATTCCATTACATATGCATGTGTTTATATGATATTTTATCACATATACATATATTACAGAATTATGTATTGTGAGTTCATTTCTTTAATAACTTGAAAAATGTACTAGTTCTTTTGGACCTGTGTGTTCTTTGATGAGAAATTTGCTGTATTCACATGCTTTACTGTATAGATAAGGTTTTCCATTCACTGCTTTCAGTATCTTTATTGTTCTTTCTACTGAGTCACTTACTTTCAAAATATTATTTGAAAAGTTTGGTTTTAAAATGATTCTTGCTAGCAACTTGAACCTGTATTTCCTACTGATATTTTGCACAGCAGAATAAATATTTAAGAAAATAATGGAACAATTTCCTTAAAAAAGTAATACAATAGGTTACATCCCCAATCTAAAAAGCACAGAGAACCCCTACCTAGGATAAATACCACACATGCCTTTCCCCCAGGTCTTATACCTTTATGCACATCAGGGTTAAAACTGATGAAAAGAGAAAAATCTAGAAAACGTCCACAGAAAGATATACATTACAAGAATGGGGGAAACAATAGGAATTACAAGGTGCTTCATAGAAACTGAAGCTGCAGTTAGTGTATCTGAAGGGGACTATTCTTTGTAATTGTAATGTGACTCAATTCTGAAGTTATACTTCCTGCTTTTCTTTTTTCCTTGCTTTTATTATTTTACAGTGTTTGAGAATGAAACCACATTCTTGCACATGGTAGGCAAGTGTTGTACCAGTATATCACATCTTCAACCTTCTTACTTGCTTTTCTTTTGAATAACTGAGGTATCTTATTGGTTAAAAATAATAACAACCGGGGCTGGGAATATGGCCTACTGGTAGAGTGATTGCCTCATATACATGAAGCCCTGGGTTTGATTCCTCTGCACCACACATATAGAAAAAGCCTGAAGAGGGGAGAAAAAAGAAGGAAGGAAAACGAGATGAACAAAATTAGATTGTGGGCAGAACCTAAGGGAATCTAGTTAGCTCACTTATTGTTCAGTTGAAAATCTCAGGCTGATGTGTATATATTTACTAGCCCATATTTTATCTGCATTTCATCTGGCAACAAGAAATCTAAATGCACAGGAAAGTATTGATCTCTTAGGGACCCACTATATATTTAGTAAGTTTTAGGATATATGCACATCAGTGTTTTAAACTACTTGGTAGGCATTTCACTGATGTTTAAAGAAAGTAGCAGGTTTGAGTATAATCACCAAAATAATCTAATGAGACAAATACTCCTTTTCTTCCCTAAAGAAAAATAATAAAATATATAATATGTGTGCATTCATCAAATAGGAAATTTTATTATAGGATATTAGAGAGGGATGAGATCCAATGCTCTCCTAAGCAGGAAGTATACAATTTTAAATACAATCATTTGGGTCCTTTTAAAAAAGAAAAAAGAAGAACAGAAAAATGAATAGATGTTAGTTTCTACTATCTTTAGGATAGATATTGAAGAACACACCTCAAGTCACCTATCAGTTTGTATTCCCAGTGATTTCTATGGAAAGTGAGATCCTGGAAAGGTGGAGATGGGACTGCAGAAGGCAGGAGTGCTTTGTTGATGTCTTCAGTCCTACATTCTAGCTCTAGTCCTTACCTGAAGGAGTAAATATTGAAGATTTTCAGGTGGTATCATGTGATTTGAATTCTTAGTTTGTCCATTCCCTTTGTCAATTAATACTTGTGTTGTTATGTTTTAATCACCAGAACACTTGAAAACTTATTAATGAAAAGTTCACTGAAGGAGAAGTTTCAAAATGTTTAAAAATAAACAAGTAGTATCTGGTTGGAAAAAAAAAAGAAAAGAAAAAGCCAAAAGTGGCACTGTGGCTCAAGAGGTAGAGTGCTAGCCTTGAGCAAAAAGAAGCCAGAGACAGTGCTCAGGCCCTAAGTTCAAGCCCCAGGACTGGCAAAAAAATTAATAACAACCATAATACCAATATCTTTATCTTTACTGGTAAAGGAAATACTTCATAGTGATCTATTCTGGTATTGACATTGTAATTTTATGTCTCCAAATATTGACATATTTACTTTAGGATTGTATTTTTAGTACTGTTATAAGACAAGGTACTTGATTTGTCCTGGAATGGTTACCTCCAGTGTTAACTTGTATGTCAGAATTTTTATTACATTAAGACTGATTTTTGTAGAGATTTTAGATCCAATTTCTTTTCTGAAATTTAAAAATATAAAATTTAAAAACTTTTTTTTAAGAAAGTAAAATTTTATTGGTAAAGAGGATAGATATATTCTTTAACAGTTCAAGTAAATAAAGATCCATATATTATCGTGCTGTAAGACCTCATAGAACTGGAATGGTGATCTTTACATGATCGTTATTGAAGGTATTAGTTTGTCAACTGTATGTCTGCACTGAGCATTGAGCAGTTAGGCACGTAAAGTTACTAAACATAGTTTGGGCTTGTGTGAGATTGAATTAGAAAATATAGGTGGTGGAGTGCCTGAATACTAAAATTTATTATTTTCTCTCACCTTATTTTGTGTGTGTGTGTGTGTGTGTGTGTGTGTGTGTGTGTGTGTGTGTGTGTGGTAGGGTCTCACTCTGCAGTCCTGGCTGGCCTGGAATTTACCATCCTCATACTTTAGCCTCCTGAGTGCTGGGATTACAGTCATGTACATATCTACATATCTCGCAAGAATTTTATTTTCAAGGCACTATGAAACCTTTAAAATAAATCCAGGCCAGGTACCCATAGCTGACACCTATAATCTTAGCTGCTCAGGAGGCTGAGATCTGAGGATCTTGCTTCAAAGCCTGGGAAGGAAGGTTCATGAGATTCTGATCTCCATTTAGCCACCCAAGAGCAGGAAGTGAAACTGTGGTTAAAGTGATATAACACTAGCCTTGAGCAAAAAAGCTCAGAAGCAGCTCCCAGGCCCTGATTTCCAGCTCCAGGACCGGTCGGCAAACACACACACACACACACACACACACACACACACACACACACACACACTTTAAGCTTAATATAAAATGGTACAGACATACAAAAAGATAAAGATGATAATACAATCAATGAATACCTCAACACAGTTGAAATACACAGGTATACCCTTGTATTCTTCCTCCTACCCAAACCCAGCCATAGTATTACTATTTTTACTATATATACATGTACTCCTAAACCTTAGAACTCAGAGCCTCATACATGATAGGCTGATATTCTATTGCTGAACCATGCCTCCATCCCCTATGTTTTTGTATGTTTTTAATTTTATACGTTTTTTTAATGCTGTATACATTCTTCTGCAGCTTGTTTTCAATTGGCATTGTTCATGATAATTCATGTTTAATGTGTCTAACTCTAGCTCATTAATTTTCATTGATTGCATTCCATTTTAGAAATGGACTGTGTTTATTTTTCCATTCTCTTAATGGATATGATTGTTACTTTCCTATCCTTTTCCCATAAAAATAATACCTTCATGAACAATTATATACATATCTCTTTGTAAACATTTGAGTTTCCCTATTTTACCATATAATAGCTATATGACTTCTGACAGATAGATCACTTAATGCATGCAAACTTCATTTTTATCTGAATATGGAATAATGCTTTTAGTTTTAAACTAGAAAATACTAAATATGTTATGTGTAATGTGTACAAGACTATGTTTGCAGTATTTCAAATGTAAAACCTTTGCTAGCTGTTGTTGCTGTGGTTTAGAAGAATCTTTATATTCCAAGCACCTTGTGTACTAGTTTATGATCCTCCACTCTCAATTTAAGATCCACATCCTTTATGCTGGTAGAATGATAACCTCTATTTCATGACAGTGAATATCAGTAGCCTCAAGCAAGTAGAGCAGAAATTTGTTGTATATTAGGTTTTTATTAAATTGAGTATTTACCCACTTGCTTCTTAGAATTATTCTGGTTTCTTTATACCCATTTTTAGGTAACGTGTAAATAACATGTAAAATCCTACTTCATCAGTCATGCACTAGCTAGAAATTTGAATGCAAAGGTTACTGCAGAGATTGTTTACCCCCAAACTGTCCTATGAAGCGTAAAATAGTTTTCATGGCTTAAGAAAAGTTTTTTCCAAAATAATCTAAATTGAAGGAGGCAAAATTCTAGTAGAGTAGAAATGAGAGTACCATTTCCATTGATCTTCTAGGAAAACCCAACTGATAATAGTGTAAACTGTGCTACAACAGAGCCCTAATCTTTGAGCATTGAGATGCTAAGGATTTATGGCTTAGCTTCTATTTTATTCTTGTACCTTTTCCACAGCTTTTTGATCTCTGTATTTAATTCCCTTGGAGAAGACTAGAATGTTGATGGGCAAGAACCAAATTGAGCAGGTACACTTTGTAGTTTGATTATTGCAGTTGGATTATTTGTTTTTCAGTACCACTATCTCTTCCAAAAGTTTTGTAAGAAAATGCAGGAAAAAATTTTAATTTCTTCCTTCAGCAAAGTATCTTCTTTTTGTGTACCAGTACAATAAATAATACTGTGACTGAAAGACTCTGCTGCTGTCAATATTTAATAATACTTTATTCTCTTACAGATGATTCTCCTACTCATTATTTTCACAAGGAAATAAGCACCCATATATATATATATATATATGGCCGCTGTTAGTGACTCATTGGTGATTACTCTAAAACAGGGCACCCTTGTATAAGACTTTTATGTTGTTGTCAAGAAGTAGGTCTTTGAGTTGAGCTCTAATTTTATTCCATTGTGGTCTGAGAGAAAACAGGGAATGATTTTGATACTTCTGAATTTGTACAGATTTGCTTTGTGCCCTAAGATGTGATCTATTTTGGAGAATGTTCCATGTGCTGCTGAAAAGAATGTGTATTCTGGTGTTGCTGGATGGAATATTCTGTAGATGTCAGTTAAGTCTAGTTGGTCTATGTAGTTGTGTAGTTCTGTGGTTTCTTTGCTCAGTTTTTGGCGTGTTGATCTGTCCAGGGGTGACAGTGGAGTGTTAAAGTCTCCAACTATCAATGAGCTTGGGTCTATGAGTGTTTTTAGAGACAGTAGTGTTTGTTTGATGAAGTTGTGTGCTCCTGTATTTGGTGTGTAGATACTTAGGATGGTTACATCCTCCTGAAGGAGAGATCTCTTTATTAGTATGTAGTAACCTTCTTTGTCTCTTCTTACCGTTTTTAATTTGAAGTCAATTTTATCTGATAATAGGATTGCAACTCCAGCCTGCTTATGGGGGCCATTTGCTTGGTAGGCTTGTCACAGCAGAGGATCACAAGAGCCTAATAGTTATGCCCCTATGAACGCATAAGATGATGCTAAGTGAAATGAACTCCATGTTATGGAAATGACTGTTGTATCACTGCTGTAATTACTTTCAACACGTCCTGTGAAACTGTAGCTTCTTTTGTTGATGATCCTCTTGTGTCCTTCCTGTGGTTGTACTTGTGCTATCACTGTATCTCATCTGAATTCACTGGATACTGTATATACTGGTATTAGAACTAGGGAAGTGAAAGGGAATATCAAGATCGAGAGACAAAGGATAAAAAGACGAACGACTCCAAAAGCAATACTTGCAAAACCATTTGGTGTAAACCAACTCTACAACTCATTGGGGGAGATGGCAAGGGGGACGGGGAGGAGGTAACAAATAGTACAAGAAATGTACCCAAGGCCTAACGTATGAAACTCTAACCTCTCTGTACATCAATTTGACAATAAAATAAGAAAAATAGCTCTTAGGCTGTATCTCCAAAATGAAACATGAACACTTTTTCTCTTTTCAATTTCAGCTAGAAAAATACAGTAGTATCTCTGTGAAATCAGAAGATGGGTTTAGAGGTGTGTGTTTATTATTAGAAACTTTGTTATCCTTGGAAAACTGTACAAGAGACACAGGAACACAATCCAAAGTTCAGAAAGGGGAGATTGAGATGTGTTTCCCTGGGAAACAGAGGCCAGACCTGTTGTGTATGAAGTTGGAGTAGTTACTAGGGTCAGTAAAAATGACACTGAAATGTTTGATTTGTCCTATATTGGCTACCTAGTAGAAGAGCTATTAAAATGAAGGAAATGACCTATTGATAAAGTTTCCTAGGGAAAATGTTACTTGGTAATATGTTTTGAAAATAATCTTACCGTGAAAGAAGTGGCTGGACCAGAAAATCTTTTTTTTTTTTTTTTTTTTTTTTGGTCATGGATCTTGAACTCTGGATGGCCCTGAGTGCTGTCTCTGAACATTTTTGCTCAAGGCTAGTTAGTTCTCTACCACTGAGCCACAGCTCCACTAGTGGTTTTCTGGTGATTAATTGGAGATAAAAGTCTCATGGGGACTTTTCTGTCCAGGCTGGCTTTGAACCTTGTGAGTAGGTAGGATTACAGGCCTGAGCCACCAGTGCCTGAATAGAAAATCTTTTGAGTTTGAAATTGGGAACTCATGTGTGGTAGGAGCCATGTTCCTAACCCAAGGACTACAAAATCTTTAAGAATTCTTAGCATTCTGAGACAGAAATTCTCATCACAACTAGGTTGATATGCCTGATATACAACCTTTAAGTTTAAAACCAATCTCTCCTTTTACAATTTCATGTTGGACACAGTAATTATTAGTTTATTCCTCAGGAGTTCTTAAACCTTTAGATCAAATTCTGTTCCTTTTATCTATTTGATATTTTAGAAGAGGCTAAACATTATTAGTTTTATAACTATATCCCTGTTTGATTTACTCAGGAGTATGTATATATTAGTTCTACAGACTATAAAATTACTGAGAAAGAAGAACTTTCCTTTATTGGTAAGGCTTCTGTTGGAAGAGAGAAAGAAAGAAAAAGTAGGAAATAGTAGTAAAGTGGCAATTGTAAAACAATTTGGAGCAAATGGCTATAGAGAATTAAAGTGTGGGGGTGAATGAGTTGAGAAGAAAGAAGTGGGAGCACTTAGAGATGGACAGACTACTTTTTCCTCTACCAAGGGTGAGAAACTACAACTTTCTTCGGTCCTCCACTCAATTGTCGTGATCCAAGAATTTATAAATAGCTCTGTGGTGATGGTATCTTCCTGTAGAACACCTCTTCCGAAATCAGTCCCACACTGAAACTTCCTTTTGTTCTGCTGGATCTTTTTGGCCTCCTCCACAAAGTGAGATCTAATAAAAGAAATATTTCACATTTTACTATTTTTTGGCACCCAGCTGAAAACAATATAACCTTTTTTGTTGATTGTCCGGCTTGATCATTTTGCATGGAAGCTGTCCCTGAACCTCTTTGTGCTCAAGGCTGGTGCTCTACCACTTGAGCCACAGCACCACTTCTGGTTTTTGAATGATTAATTGTAGATAAGAGTCTCAGGGGGACTTTTCTGCATAGGGTGGCTTTGAACAGTGATCCTCAAAGCTCAGCTTCTTGAGTAGCTAGGATTACAGGCATAAACCACTGGCGCGTAGCTCAATATAATTTTTTATGTGTTTATGTACCAGTCTTGGGACTTGCAATAAGTTTTAAAGTTTGATATAATAATAATCACACTAATTTGACCAGGAAATTTAATGTGCAAAGTAGAATTCTATTGAAAGTAAGAAAGAAAGAGGTTTTACCCTTTTGGTCACTTAGAAATGATCTTTAGCCAGATTCTGGTGACTCACACCTGTAATTCTAGCTACTGATGAGTTTGAGATCTTAGGGTCATGGTACAAAGCCAGCCTGGGCAAAAAACTTTATGACACTCTTCTCTCCAATAACCAGCAAAACGCCAGAAGAGATGTGGCTCAAATGGTACAGTGCTAGCCTTAAGCTTATTTTTAAGCTAAGGGACAGCATCTGTACCGTATGTTCAAGCCCTAGGAACAGTACCAAAAAGAAAGAGGAAAAGAAAAGGTGAAGGAAGGGGAGAGTAAGAGAGAGAGAAAGAGAGAGAGAGAGAGAGGAGGGAGGAAGGGAGAGAAAGGACTTGCCATTCTGCACTCAAGCAAATTTTTATCTAAAACTTTTATTTTTTAAATTTAGTTTTATTGTCAAGGTGATGTACAGAGGGGTTAAATTTACATACATAAGATAGTGAGTATATTTCTTATCAAACTTGTTACCTCCTCCTTCATTTTTAAAATTTTTTTTATTGTCAAACTGATATACAGAGTAGTTGCAGTTTCATATGTTAGGCATTGGATACATTTCTTGTACTGTTTGTTACCTCCTCCCTCATTCCTTCCTTCCTCCTCCCCTTTTCCCTTTCCCCCCATGAGTTGTTCAGTAGTTTTACACTAAATGGTTTTGCAAGTATTGCTTTTGTAATCATTTGTTTTTTTTTTAACCCTGTGTCTCTCGATTTTGGTATTCTCTTTCAGTTTCCTAGTTCTAATACCTGTATACATGGTTTCTAATGTACTCAGATAAGAAACAGAGATAGTGCAGGTACACCACAGAAAGGGGATACAAGAGGATCATCAACAATAGAAACTAAATTTCACATCGCATGTTGAAAGTAATTACAACAGTGATATAACAGTCGTTTCCATAACATGGAGTTCATTTCACTAGACAAAATTTATTTGTTATAAATAAATTGTGATAAATGCATTTGTGGTGGGGCTTCAAAGTCTTGGAGGCTGTAAACATATGTAAAATTTTCAGAATACATTTTGAGAGAAGGTAGTTCATAATTTCCCTCATACTTTCAAAAAGTTAAGAACAATGAATAAGTATTAGAGTTTTAAAAGGGCTTTAGGATCTTTAGTTTTTTGCTTGCACCAACACTTGTCTCATAGGCTCTCAATCAGTGTATATGAAAGAACTTACTGAATTTACAACTGTAAATGGTTTATTACATAGTTTTCAGGTCTTTAGTTCTACAATATCTGTTAGACACACAGATGTGACCACTCATAACAAGTCCATTTTAGTAGAAAAACAGTTACACATATAAAATAGGGTAGCATTATTATATGCCTCATTCAAACAAGAGCTGTATGATTCAGAGTAATGGCTTTGAGTGAGCTAGGCTTTCAGAGAAGAACAAGGGTAAGATTGTTCATTCAACAGTAATTTTGAGTGTCAGATACTTTAGATACAGGGTTGAGAAGGGTAGGAATGTGTGTGATATATTGGAGCTGATGAATACTAATTTACTAAACAGAGGGTGTATGGACTATGGTCAGAGGGGTATGTTTGTAGAGTTAGAATAAAGCAGTAATTAAGAAAATTTGCTTATTTTCATAACTTGGTGTTAATTTGGCTTAGCATCATCTTGTGTTCTTCTGCTAGGACTATCCTAGACATTTACTAATTATTACCGGAAATAAGTGATTTATCATTGTTGCTATGTTCAGTGTACCATGTGAAATTATGCCATTTTCGTTTGTCTTACTTCCCCATGGTTTTACCCTTGATGTCATTGTAACTGATTTTGGTACCCTAGGTATTGTATATGCATTTATCGGAAATAGGGAAGGGAAGAGGAACATCAAAATGGAGAGACAAGGGTAAAAAACGACCAATGCAACAGCAATATTACACGACTTTATGCTATAAACCAACTGTACAACTTTGGTGGAGGGGGGAGGGAACTGGGGAGGGGGGAAGATTGGAGAAAAACAAGGGAGGAGGTAGCAAGTTTGATAAGAAATGTACTGACTGCTTTACGTTTGAAACTGTAGCCCCTCTGTACATCACTTTGACAATAAATAAATCAATTTTTTAAAAAGAGAAAGATTGCTTCAGGGGACTGGAACTGGTGCTACACACCTTTAATCCCAGATAGTCTTAAACTGAGGTAGGAACTGTAACCCTCTGTACTTTACTTTGACAATAAAGGAAAAAAAAACTGAGGTAAGAGTGTGGCTTATGAAGCACAAATCCCAGAATTCAATAGTCAGTGCAGCAAAACCAAACCAAAAGATTAATTCAAAAGTTCTGTATACTGTATTCATCTTGTTTGGAAATTTTATAGCATTTAAATTCCAAACTGACAACAGCTTCGAAAGTATCTCATTGGCATGTGAATCACTATTCAAGTTAATAGACGATTAGATTGTAATTTTCTTCTGAATATAACATATATGTATATGTGTGCCTAAAAGGGGGATAATTAAATGGTTTTTAAAAATCTAATTATTGATTTTGACATTCCTCATTGTACCAACACAAGTACCGTAAACTGACTAAAGATGAATTGTGCTGATCTGATCTCCTGTGTCATTTCTATAGGATTGTAATATGTTTACTTGTATACTTACTACTTTTTAAAATTAATTTTCTAGTTCTTAGATTTTTATGTAAGGAACCTTTGACACTTTCAAATGTTGCCCAGTAATAATTACATCACAATTTTTAAGGGACCAAATGTTTGAAAATTCCAAAATAACTTAGTTCTTTTATACACTATCTTAAGTACTCAGTATTTGAAATATTTTATCAGTGTTTTGTAATTTAAAAAGACAGCCATATCAAGTGGAATAGTTATATGTTCTGGCTAGCTTAGAATAGGTTTTTTAAATGTTGGAACTTTAATTATGATTAAAAAGTTATAACTCACATATGCTATGTAATTCCTATCCATCTTAAATCAGAAATTTGAACCTATTTGTCATCACTAACTGTCTTTGCCAATTGTAATATGCTATAGCTGTTATTTAAATGGAGGTATAAATACAGATAGTAGATGGATATTGAACCCATCAATAACCTTTGAAAATGAAAATAGTGTCTTGAAGAAATTTCTTGTGTCATTTTTTTTCCTCCATAAATGAGAAATGAAGTACATCCAACTTGTCTTCATGAGTACTGTGACATGCTTACTAAATAAAATGCAGCATTTTTCCAGGTGATTTCTGCCCTCTAAAAAGCTTGTGTCAATTTACTCATCTAGCCCATTCCAAATATAGTATTTTCTGCACATGTTTTCTAACATGTTTCCTAGGGATTTCACAGACAAATGTTACTCACTTTCCTATTACTATTTTTTTGGTGTGCCAATACTGGGGCTTTAACTCATGGCCTGGGCACTGTCACTTAGTTTTTTCATTCAAGGCTGGCACCCTGCCACTTAAGCCACAACTACTCTTCTGTTTTTGACGGATAATTAGAAATAAGAGTCTCATACACTTTCCTCCCTGGGCTGGTTTTTTTTTTCATTTCTTAATTGTCAAAGTGATGTGCAGAGGGGTTACAGTTTCATATTTAGGGCAGTGCACATTGAAATACAATCCTCAAATCTCAGCCTTATTAGCGAGGATTACAGATGTGAGCCACTGGTGCCTGGCCCTTTACTATTTTATTATATCATAGGTAATATTTTACCAACACATTTATCTTGAGATTATTTCACTTTTTGAAAGATGTGCTACAGCTCACTGCTTTCTGTTAGTGTTTCTTTTAAGTTTTTATTATCAAACTGAATTGCAGAGAGGTTACAGTTTCATACATTAGGCATTGGATACATTTCTTGTACTGTTTGTTACTTCGTCCCTCATTCCCCCTCCCCCCTCCCCCTCTATTAGTGTTTCTTAATATTTTGTTTCAAGAAAATACCAGCACTTATGCACCATTGAAAATGGTGTTTTGCATGTGGGCAACAGAGCAGAGAGATGGAAGAACCCGAGTTCTTGATAAGCCTCTCAGTCAACCAGTATTAAGGTTCTGCTTGCTTCTATACTTCCTGCTATATAGAGAACAGGTATTTTACATGGTTGAAGCCAGTTTGAGTTGGAGATTCTAAAACTTTTATCAAAGACATACTAAGTGACACATCTGTACTGGATTATTATGAAGACTTAAAGACTCAACGTTGATAAAGCTCCTTGGATGTTGGGGTTTGGACACCCCCTTTCTCCCCCCACGGGGAGAATGGTAACCACAAACTCTATGAAAGAGCACTCAGCCTGGCCCTCCGCCAGCGGAAGGCCAAAGGCGTGCTCACATGGGCAAGCGCTAAGTTGAGGAAGGGTTGCTGAAGCCTCCCCTCCCCCCAGTCCCCTCACATGTTACCAAGGGCGGAGGCGAAAAGGAAGGCATCAGGGACACGCTGCGGTGGTGGGAAGCATCTCAAAGACTTTAATATGGAAGGGCACTTATATAGAAGTAATGGCGGGAAAGAAAGGGGGCTGGCCAAAGGGCCAGTCATAGGCTAGGGGTCACGTTCATCAAGTGACATCACGAAACTTCCCTTTGTGGGCGGGACAACCCCATCATGGTGGCACGCACGTGTTCACCTCCCAAGGGGTGGAGGCCAGAAGGTGGGAGGGACTTCCATTGTCCCAAGGCTGGTGGGAGGGCAGCCTTTCCCAGGCCATAATAATCCCCAACATTGGACACAGAATTTATTATCTTATAATATCCTTATATTGTACCACTACCTAATTCCAGGACTGCTCCCTATCTATTTGTAACTTTGTTGCTGCTTCTCTTATTTTCCCAGCCTTTATGAGCCTCTGTGACTCTCATTTGTTCTACATTTATTCTTATTATTTCATCAACTATTTCTGTGCTTCACATGTAACCTAGCCTTTTAGAAAAAAATATAACAAGTAGCCAATTACAATACTTCAGCACTTTGGGTTTCCCCTTTTGATTAGTTGCTAGATTATCAAGGACATCTTTTGGCCACAGGATACTTTGAAATGAGGTCTTGTTTGTTTTGTTCCTTCACTGGCTTGAGAAATCTTTAGGATTCCTAAAAGTTCTAAATAGTTCAGATACAATATACTTTAAAATAAGCATGATTTGTGAAGGAGAGAAATTTCCAAAAATCTCCTAGTAGGAAAATAAATCTCCTTCCCTTGTAATCACACTACATATGTGAGGGAATATGATTAAAGCACATTGTATGCATATATGAAGATGGCATAAATTGTAAAGTGGCTGGATACTCTGGCTCGTCATCCTAGCCACTTGGTAGATGGAGATTGGGAGGATTATGGTTTGAGGGCAGACTAGGCAGAAAAGTTCACAAGTTCACATCTCAGTGAAAAGCTATGTGTGTGTGCTATGCCAGCTATGTAGGAAGTATAAATAAGTCTTAGGTCCAGGCTTACACAAGCATAGCAAGACCTTATTCAGAACCTAATGAGCACAAAAAACTGGAGGCATGGTTCAAGTGGTAAAGTACTTGCTTAGCAAGTGTGAGGTTCTGAAATCAAACTCTAGTAAAATCAAAAAGTAATTGTAAGCAACTGAGTGGTAGCCAGTGGCTGATGCCTATAATCTTATCTACTCAGGATGCTGGGATCTAAGAATTGAAGTTCATAACCAGCCCAAGCAGTATTGCCTATAAGGTTCTTATCACTGATTAACTACCAAAAAATAAATTTAAAAAAGTCCAGAAGTGGATCTGTGACTTGATGTGGCAGAGTGAGCAAAAAAGTTTAGGGCTAATGCCTAGGACCTGAGTTTAAGCCCCAGGACTGGTGGGGAAAAAAACTGAATGGAAGTGAAAGGGGAGGATAAGGAAATAAAGGGGAATAAATGTGACCAAGTGACATTTAATACATGTATGGAGACATGACAAGGAAACCTGTTTGATTAATATATACTAATCTATTTTTAACAGTCAAGTGGTGTTATTAGAGGGAAATTATCTTTCTTATATAATGTATTTTTCTCAGTTATTTCAGATTGAGGTTGTACTTGATCATGTGTCCCTATAGGATTGTTAGCCTTAATAGAATATTTACTCATGCTTTTTCCTGAAGTTCATTTCATTAAATATTATTTTATATGATCATATACACATAGTAATTGAGCTTTGGTCAACTACTCCTATGTGTATCCTCCTTTGGCCTCAGTGTGTCAATGTTTAGAGTCTCATACAATTTATCATGTCCCAGGTGTGTGTGTGTATGTGTGTGTGTGTGTGTGTGTGTGTGTGTGTGTGTGTGTGTATTATCATTCAGTGTGTTTACTTGTAGATTTATAGGAATATTCTAATGAGAGAAACCATGCAACCTGTGTTTATTTCTTTGGCTCTGGCTTACTTTGCTTAATATAATTTTTTCCGAGTCTTTCCCTATTATTGTTTCTGATGGGTAAATCAACTCCAAGAAAAGAGAATAAGAGGTATTTTTGGTTGTTACGGTTTCTATTTTCTTTTCCTTTTGTCTTGTTTGTTTGTTTGTATTTGGGAAGGTAAAGGGGCACAGAAAATGTACAAGAAGGGGGTGAACAAATATAACAGTGATACTCACTCGACACTATGTGGAAAATGAACTATGTGTCTTGCGGATGGAGACAGGAGGGAAAAACTGGGAAAGAGCAAGGGAAGGGGAGACCTATTTCATGAAGAATTAAACTCATTACCTTACTCATATAACTGTAACCTCTCTGTATATCAACTCTACTAACAATACAAATATTACTTTTTAAAATGCCACAGCCCTTCTGATCTTCCTCTCAAGTACCTCGGATCATGGGCATGAGCTATATTGTACCTGACCTCTTTTATTATTTTGACAGTACTGGGGCTTAAACTCTAGGCTACTCTACCACTTGAACCAGATGCCCATTTCCAGTTTTATGTACAAATTAATTAGAGACAAGAGTCTCTCCAATTTGTCTGCCCAGGCTGGCTCCATACCATGATTCTCAGTTTTAACCTCCTGAGTAGGTGGAGTTAAAGGTGTGAACCACAGGCACACAGCTCCCTGCCTGTTTGCTTTTTTTAAAAAGAGGAAACAAGTGACATTATTGTATTTTCTTCCAAATGAAACAATTGAAAACTATTAGTGAAATTTAGAATCATATGTTATCAAAACCTGAAGAAAATTGGACATTTTATTGTGCAACCTCTAATGAAATTATGGAGACTGAGGCATAGACAAGGGGAATTTGCTTGTAGAAGGTCACATAGTGAATAACAGAGCTGTGACTAGAGCCCACCTTTTCTATTTTTTTCCCAACCTTGTGTTCCTTCAGTTGATATCACAATGACCTTTTTCAGATCTTCACAAATGAACAAGCCTGTGGTCTCTGCAAAGTACAAAGTTCTATTAAGCTGTCCTGAAGTTTGGTGACTAATCTCAGCTTGTTACAGTTCATTAGGTACTAGAAATAGACTCTCCAAGTTTCTTAGCCAAATATTGAAAACATTTTATACCTGCAATATTGCAAGGACAATTGAATTTGTTACAGATCTCAATTTGAAGGTCCATTTGGCTGTTTTCACAGGGTACTTGTTGCACAGTTGTATTCTGAGGAGCCAGCATCAGGCTTGTTATCACATGTGTCATAAATATAGCTATTCTTTCTTTGAGTAAAGAGAAAGCATAATCATTTTTGTGAACTTTATTGATCAAAGGAAAATTACTGTGGTTTGTAAATTCTGTGAGGACAGGGTATAATACAGCCCAGCCTGGTAAATGAAAGAGTGAAAGGCTGTTTTATTATTTCATGCTCCTGCAGTGGTACAACTGTTGTAACTTATCTGTAGCATTTGCTTGTGCTAGCAAACTGATATTTCAAAATATAGAGGTGAATATGATAAACAAAGTTCTATTACATTGTAGTGTAGACTGAAAAGGATAAACATTCTTTTTTTTCTTAGTTATTGTCAAAGTGATGTACAGAGAGGTTAGAGTTTCATACGTTAGGCCTTGGGTACATTTCTTGTACTATTTGTTACTTCCTCCCTCATTCCCCCCACCCTCCTCCCCCTTTCCCTCTCTCCCCATGAGTTGTTCAGTTGGTTTACACCAAACAGTTTTGTAAGTATTGCTTTTGGAACTGTTTGTCTTTTTATACTTTGTCTCTCGATTTTGATATTCCCTTTCACTTCCCTAGTTCTAATACCAGTATATACAGTATCCAGTGTATTCAGATGAGATACAATGATAGCATGAGAACAACCACAGGAAGGGATACAAGGGATCATAAACAATAGAAACTAAGTTTCACATGGCATGTTGAATGTGATTACAACAGTGATATAACAGTCGTTTCCATAACATGGAGTTCATTTCACTTAACATCATTTTATGCGTTCATAGGGACATAGCTATTAGGCTCTTTTGATCCTCTGCTGTGACTAGCCTAAACCTGTGCTAATTATTCCCTATGAAGGAGACCATAGAGTCCATGTTTCTTTGGGTCTGGCTCACTTCACTTAGTATAATTTTTTCCAAGTACTTCCATTTCCTTACAAACGGGGCAATGTCATTCTTTCTGGTAGAGGCATAAAATTCCATTGTGAATATGTACCACTTTTTTCTGATCCATTCGTCTGCTGACGGGCATCTGGGTTGGTTCCATAAAAATATGGACAAATTGTGCTGTGGTGAACATTGTTGTGCTGGTGGCTTTAGTGTGTTCTTGTTTGTGGTCTTTTGGGTAGATGCCCAAAAGTGGTGCTGCTGGGTCATAGGGAAGCTCTATGTTTAGCCTTCTGAGGAATCTCCATACCGCTTGCTGGAGTGCCTGAACCACTTTACATTCCCACCAACAATGAAGTAAGGTTCCCTTTTGGCCACATCCCCTCCAACATTTATTATTGTTAGTTTTCTTGATATAGGTCATTCTTACTGGGGTGAGGTGGAATCCCAATGTTGTTTTGATTTGCATTTCTCTTATAGCCAGTGATGTAGAACACTTTTTCATATTTCTCTTGGCCATTCTCATTTCCTCATCAGAGAAGTCTCTTTTTAAGTCTTTAGCCCACTTTTTGAGGCGGCTCTTGGTTCTTTGCGGTTTTCTTTTGGAAGAATATAATTTTTTTAGTTTTGCATGTATTTTAGATATGAGGCCTTTGTCCGTTGTATGGCCAGTAAAGATCTTGTCCCAATCTGTGGGCATTCTGTTTATCTTGCGAGATATGTCCTTTGCCCTGCAGAAGCTCTGCAGTTTGATGCAGTCCTATTTGTCCATCCTTTCTTTGATTTGTCGCATTTCTGGGTTTTTGTTAAGGAAGTTCCGTCCTGTGCCAAGGAGCCCAAGTGTTTTTCCTACTCCTTCCTTTAGTGTTTTCAGGGTATCTGTTTTAATTTCAAGGTCTTTGATCCATTTGGAATTGATTATCATGCAGGGTGATATATAAGGATCTAGTTTTAGTTTGTTGCATGTGTTCAGCCAGTTTTGCCAGCACCATTTGTTAAAGAGGCTGTCTTTCTTCCATCTTGTTTTTTTAGTTCCTTATCAAAGACTAGGTAGGCATACTTCTGTGGCTTCATTTCAGGGTGTTCAATTCTGTTCCATTGGTCTTCAGGCCTGTTCCGGTGCCAATAACAAGCTGTTTTTATTGCTATAGCTTTATAATACTGATTGAAATTGGGTATTGTAATTCCTCCAGCACTGTTCTTTCTATTTAGGATTGTTCTTGCTATTCTGGGTCTTTTATTGTTCCATATAAATTTCTGGATTGCTTCCTCTATTTCATTAAAAATGGTGTTGGGATATTAATGGGTATTGCATTGAATTTGTAGATAGCCTTTGACAATATTGCCATTTTGATTATATTAATCCTCCCAATCCAGGAGCATGGGAGGTTTTTCCATTTCCTTAGTTCTGACTTAATTTTGTTTTTCAATCATTTAAAGTTCTCATCAAAGAGGTCTTTCACGTCTTTGGTTAAGGTTATTCCAAGGTATTTTATGTTTTTTGAGGCTATTGCAAAAGGAGTTGCTTTCCTGTTTTCAGCCTTGGCATTCGTGTCATTAGCATATAGAAATGCCATTGATTTTTGAGGGTTTATTTTATATCCTGCAGCTTTGCCAAAGTTTTGGATCAGGTCTCGTAGCTTGGGGGTAGAGTCTATGGGGTTCTTTAGGTGTAGGATCATGTCAACTGTGAAGAGAGAAAGTTTAACTTCATTTTTTCCTATTTGGATCTCCTTTAATTTTCTTCATGCCTAATTGCTCTGGCTAGGAATTGTAGTACTATTTTGAAGAGAGGGGAGAGAGCGCACATCCCTGTCTTGCTTCTGATTTTAAAGGGAATGGCTTTAGTTTTTCACCATTTAGAATTATACTTGCTGTTGGTTTGTCATAGACTGCCTTTATTATATTCAGGTGTGTTCCCTGGAATCCCAGTTTTTCCAGGGCTTTTAGCATAAATGGGTGCTGGATTTTATCGAATGCCTTTTCTGCATCCGGAGAAATAACCATGTGGTTCTTCATGTTGCTCCAGCTGATGTGGTAGATTACATTAATTGACTTGCATATATTGAACCAACTTTGCATCCCTGGGATGAATCCAGTCTGATCATGGTGTATGATTTTTTTGATGACCTGTTGAAGTCGATTGCCCAGAATTTTGTTGAGAAGTTTTGCATCTATGTTCATCAGGGAAATCGGCCTATAGTTCTCTTTCTGTGATGAGTCCTTGCCTGGTTTTGGGATGAGGGTTATACTGGCTTCATAGAATGTGTCTGGTAGTGAATGTTCTCTTTTAGTTTCATTGAAGAGTTTGAGAAATATTGGTGTGAGTTCTGTTTTGAAGGCCTTGTAGAATTCTGCTGTGAATCTGTCTGGACCTGGGCTTTTCTTGAATGGGAGATCATTTATTGCCATTTCTATATCTATGCTGGATATGGGTCTGTGTAGAAAGTTTAAATCTTCATGGTTGAGTTTGGAGACATGAATTTTTTTAGGAAATCATCCATTTCTTCCAGATTCTCAAATTTGTTGGCATAAAGGTTTGCAAAATAGTCCCTTATTGTGTTCTGAATTTTGGTTGTTTCTGTGGTGATGTTACCTGTTTCACCTCTGATCTTATTTATCTGGGTTTGCTGCTTTCGTTTTTTGGTCAGGTTTGCTAGGCATCTGTCTATCTTGTTGATTTTTTCAAAGAACCAACTCTTTGTTTTGTTGATTCTTTCAGTGGTTGTTTTTTTTTTTTGTCTCTAATTGATTTAATTCTGATTTGATTTTAATTATTTGCTTCTGTCTATTGACTTGGGGTTTGGCTTGTTGTTCTCCTTTGAGGAGATTAAGGTGCTTCCTTAAGTTGTTGAGTTGCTGTTTCTCCAGTTTCTTGATGTATGCACTCAGCGATATAAATTTTCCTCTGAGTACTGCCTTTGCTTTGTTCCAAAGGAGCTGGTACTTTGTGTACTCATCTTGGTTGAATTCCATAAACATTTGAATTTCTGTTCTAATTTCTTCAATGACCCACTGATTGTTCAGCAGTGTGTTGTTTAGTCTACATGTATTGTAGGATTTTCTCCGATGTCTCTTAGAGTTGTGCTCTAATTTTATTCCATTGTGGTCTGAGAGAATTCAGAGAATGATTTTTATACTTCTGAATTTGTACAGATTTTCTTTGTGCCCTAAGATGTGATCTAATTTGGAGAATGTTCCTTGTGCTGCCGAAAAGAATGTGTATTCAGTTGTTGCTAGATGGAATATTCTGTAGATTACGGTTAAGTCTAGTTGGTCTATGCAGTTGTTTATTTCTGTGATTTCTTTATTCAGTTTTTGGTGTGTTCATCTGTCCAGAGGTGATAGTGGAGTGTTAGAAAGTCCCCAACTATCAATGTGTTTGGGTGTATTAGTGTTTATAGAGTCAGTAGTGTTTGTTTGCTGAAGTTGGGTGCTCCTGTATTTGGTGTGTAGATATTTAGGGTGGTTACATCCTCCTGAAGGAGAGATCCCTTTATTAGAATGTAGTAACCTTCTTTGTCTTTTCTTACTTTTTTAATTTGAAATCAATTTTGTCTGATGCTAGGATTGCAACTCCAGCCTGCTTATGGGGGCCATTTGCTTAATAGATTTTATTCCAGCTTTTCACATTTAGAAGATGTTTACTTTTGCAGGATAAGTGTATCTCTTGGGGGCAGCAGAAAGATGGATCTTGATTTTCTTTTTTTGGCCAGTCCTGGGCCTTGGACTCAGGGCCTGAGTACTGCCCCTGGCTTTACTCAAGGCTAGCACTCTGCCCCTTGAGCCGCAGCGCTACTTCTGGCCATTTTCTGTATATGTGGTGCTGGGGAATCGAACCGAGGGCTTCATGGATACGAGGCAAGCACTCTTGCCACTAGGCCATATCCCAAGACCCTGGATCTTGATATTTAATCCAACTTATGAGCCTATGTCGTTTGATTGGACAATTAATTCCATTAATGTTGAGAGTTAGGATTGACAGATGGTCATTTTTCCTTTCACTATATCTATCTTGTTAAAAGCTGTGTCTTGGACTTCCTGGAAGACGGCGGAGGAGCAGCTGAGCCCTAGCTGAGTTCCCTCCGACATCGCAGTTTTCTCACCCCATAGAAACTTTTACTTCTAGAAAGACAGCCAGAGTAAGTTCTAACAGTACAGGGATTCTGGCCACGAAGGAAAAATCAAGTTTACTCGTCTGAAAACACAGATTTGAGCTCCGGGCGGAGTCCTGCCGCGCGACAGTGCCGGCGCCGGCACAGCAACCCGCACTCTGCACGGCAAAAGCACACAGCGTAGACCAGCAAGAAATACTACAGACGGCGGCTGAGCACGGACAACTTGCAATCACAAAGAAAGCGTGAGTACCCCACGAAAGATATTTTCACTTGCGCCCACACAGCAGCTTCTGGTAGGCAGCCCTTTCCCCACCGCCAGAGCAAAGCGCCATCTTTGCCACTGGCATTGTGTCAGACCAGATTGGAACTAAAGTGGGCCTGGGGAAAGCGAGGTCAAAGTAGCCATCTTTGAAAAGGGCAAGAGGAACCGACCAGTAAGAGCCAGCTCCACCCAGGAAAACACCCCCTGCCCTGGCGGGAGGCGAGTCCTGAGCCTCTGCTTAGCCAGAGGTGCCCCGTCCTGCCTGCTGGAATTTCTAAATTTAAGGCGAAAGCTGCGAGCAGCTCCCGGCGGCACGGAAACACCAGACGGGGGAACAAACAGTTCCTGGGACAGCTAAATGTCCCGTCACAGAGGGAGCTCAATTCCCAGCCTAAAACGGAGCTGCATTCCATAGCCACCTCTGCCAAGGAGGCCGTCTCCCCCAGGCAAGCAACTCTCAGCCGGGTAAAACAGGCCAGAGTCGCTGCGCCCTGCTGAGTCCACAGCCTATTCAAAGCCAGGCATCAAAGGCAGCGGCCCCACAGCAGACAGAGGAGCCATGGTTTCTGGGACTGCTCAAGTCCCCATCTACAGAGGACACACAAGGCCTACCTGCAAGCTGTGCGAACCACAGAGACCCAGGATTGCACCAACAGGGGAGAAGGGTCAGAACAGATCCACCCCTTGCAAACTGAAATCAAGTCAAACCAGCCAATCAGTAAAATAGACTGCAGACCATTGCAAGGAAACCAGAGACTGGGGAAAGACCACCCCAACAAGAAGGATTCCATTTTTCTTTACAAACATTTTTAAAACTTTTTTTAAAAAAATTTCTTTTTAATTTTTTCACTTCTGAAATGTCGTTGGTTTTTTTGTTTGTTTGTTTGTTTTCCATTTTTACCAGTTTGTTTTATCAAGTTTTTTGTTTGTTTGTTTGTATGGGTTGTTCTTTTTCTGTTTTTTTTTCTTTTTCTTTTTTTCTTTTTTAAATAATTTTTCTGTTTTGTGCATCTGTCTTCCAGTATTTTTACTTTATTTCTCTCTTTGCGTTCTCTTTCTATAAAAATTACTTTCCTATGAATAACACCCTGAAAACACTGAAGGAAGGAGTAGGAGAAATACTTGGGCTCCTTGGCGCAGGACGGAACTTCCTTAACAAAGACCCAGAAAGGCTACAAATCAAAGAAAGGTTGGACAAATGGGACTGCATCAAACTGCAGAGCTTCTGCACGGCAAAGGACATAGCTCACAAGATGAACAGAAAGCCCACAGACTGGGAGAAGATCTTTACCGGACATTCAACAGACAAAGGCCTCATCTCTAAAATATATGCAGAATTAAAAAAATTAACTTATTCCAAAACAAAACCGAAAAGAACCAATAGCCCCCTCATCAAGTGGGCTAAAGACTTACAAAGAGACTTCTCTGATGAGGAAATGAGAATGGCCAAGAGACATATGAAAAAATGCTCTACATCACTGGCCATAAAAGAATGCAAATCAAAACAACATTGAGATTCCATCTCACCCCAGTAAGAATGTCCTATATCAAGAAAACTAACAATAACAATTGTTGGAGGGGATGTGGCCAAAAGGGAACCCTACTTCATTGTTGGTGGGAATGTAAACTGGTTCAGCCACTCTGGCAAGCAGTATGGAGATTCCTCAGAAGGCTAAATATAGAACTCCCCTATGACCCAGCAGCCCCACTTTTGGGTATCTATCCAAAAGCCCACAAACAAAATCACAGTAATGCCACCAGCACAACAATGTTCATCGCAGCACAATTTGTCATAGCGAGAATCTGGAACCAACCCAGATGCCCCTCCGTAGACGAATGGATCAGGAAAATGTGGTCCATATACACAATGGAATTTTATGCCTCTGTCAGAAAGAATGACATTGCCCCATTTGTAAGGAAATGGAAGGACTTGGAAAAAATTATACTAAGTGAAGTGAGCCAGACCCAAAGAAACATGGACTCTATGGTCTCTCTTATTGGGAATAAATAGTACAGGTTTAGGCAAGTCATAGCAGAGCATCACAAGAGCCCAATAGCTATACCCTTATGAACACATAAGATGATGCTAAGTGAAATGAACTCCATGTTATGGAAACAATTGTTATATCACAGTTGTAACTACTTTCAACGTCCTATGTGTATGTGTAGCTTCTATTATTGATAATGTTCTTTCATCACCTTCCTGTGGTTGTACCTACACTATCTCTGTAATCTTATCTGAGTATATTGGAAACCTTGTATACTGGTATTGGAAGTAGGAAATTGAAAGGGAATACCAAATTTGAGAGACACAGGGTAAAAAAAGACAAATAACTACAAGAGCAATACTTGCAAAACTGTTTGGTATAAGTGAACTGAACACCTCCGGGGGGGGGGGGGAAGGGAAAGGGGGAGGAGGGAGGGGGGTATGAGGGACAAGGTAACAAACAGTATAAGAAATGTATCCAATGCCTAACGTATGAAAATGCAACCTCTTTGTACATCAGTTTGATAATAAAAATTTGAAAAAAAAATAAATAAAAGCTGTGTCTTCCCATTTCTTGATCTAATATTCTGGTTTTCTATTTAGGGTTCATTTCTCTGTCTGTATTGGGATCTTGATTATTTTCCCTGTATAGTACATCTTTGAGGGTTTTCTGTAAAGCTGGTTTGGTGGAGATATATTATTTCAGTTTTTCCTTACTGTGGAAGACTTTTAATTGACCTTCGGCTATGAGTGAAAGTTTAGCTGGGTACAGTATTCTTGTTGGTAATTTTATTTAGGGTTTGATATACCTCATTCCAGGCTCTCCTTGCTTTCATGGTCTCTGCTGAGAAGTCTGGGGTAATTCTGATTGCTTTTCCTTTATATGTGATTGTTTTCTGCTCCCTAACTACTTTAAGGATTCTTTCCTTGAATTCTATTGATCCTTTTTTGATCACAATGTGTCGGTGGGGTCTCCTATTCTGGTCTGGTCGGTTGGGGATTCTAAATGCTTCTTGTATCTGTGTAGGCCTATCCTTCTGGATATTTGGGAAGTTCTCAGCTAATATTCTGTAAAATAGGTTGCCTATTCCATTAACTTATTTCTCCAGGTTTTCCTCAATACCCTTTATCCTTAAATTGGGCTTCCTGATTGTGTCTTGAAGCTCCTGGAGTGATCTGTTTTGTTCACTGGATTGGTTTTGTATTGATTTTTTATCTTTCTCCATAGAATCTAAGGAATCTTTAGCTCCTGAAATTCGATCCTCTGCTTCAGTTAGTCGGGACTGTAGGCTAGCTACTTGATTTCGAATCTCTTTTCCTTCTGACTGGACTTTCCTGACGATTTCCATGTCCTTGCTATACTTATCTCTTAGGTCCTGCATGGACTTCTTTACTTCATTAACTTCCTTAATTTTGTTTTGAGTGCTGTCTGTCAAATCTTTTCGTTTGACTATTTTTTTTTTTTTTTTGGCCAGTCCTGGGCCGTGAACTCAGGGCCTGAGCACTGTCTCTGGCTTCTTTTTGCTCAAGGCTAGCACTCTGCCACTTGAGCCACAGCGCCACTTCTGGCCATTTTCTGTATATGTGGTGCCGGGGAATTGAACCCAGGGCCTCATGCATATGAGGCAAGCACTCTTGCCACTAGGCCATATCCCCAGCCCCTTCGTTTGACTCTTGAAGTTCAATTATCTTTCTATTTGTGGAGGCCATGGAATTCGCCATTAATTTTTGCTTTGCCTCCTCACGCTCTAGAATATTTGACTGAAGAGATTCAACCTTTTCATTTATCATTTTTATCAGTAGACTTTGTAGAGCATTTTGTGGGTTCTCTTCTATGTCTTTGATTGACTGCTCTGCTTCCTGCTTGTTTTGAGTGGGAGATGAGGATCCATTGTTTGCCATCTTTCTTGTGTTTCTTCTGCCCATTTGGATTGGGAATGCCAATTTACAAGCACTTGTGAGCACTGTTTAAGACCCAAAGCAGACCTTACCAAGCACTGTTGTGTAAATCTTAGAGGTTCACTATTATATACAGATACCTTGTTTACCTGTGTATAAAATTAGATTTGGTGTTACCAAAGAATACAATTTTGACATAACAACCAATCCTGAGCCCTGTATTCAGTAGTTACTTATTTACTGTTACAACCCTATGAGCAATTCTTGTTCTTATATTAAGTTCTTTTTTGACTGGCTGTCTTTCTCTATGAACCCCTTTGATTCACTCTGATTGAGCAGTGATACCCTCTATCCAATAACCAGGGGTCAATGGAATCTGGAGGTCCTGGAAGTAAGTCAGGAGGGTAAGTTAGAGGTAGTAAGGAGAATAGAGTAAAATGTATGTCTGGGGGGGTGATGATTTGGTTTAGTTTCAGTGACGTGGAAATGTGCAGAAGAGTAGAATCAGTAGAAACAAGGTTTAAATGGAGTGTTAGCAGAAAAGAGTGGAGGTGTTATTCATAGGAAAGTAAATTTTTAAAGAAAGAGAATGTGAATAGAGAGATAAAGAAAAAATAGTGGAAGACAAATGCATAAAAAAGAGAAAAGTTATTTTAAAAAAAGAAAAGAAAAAAACCTGAAAAATGTATAACCAAAAAGAAAAAGCTTGATAAAACAAACAGGTAAAAATGTAAAACAAAAAACAAATGACGATTCAGAAATGAAAAAAAAAAAAAACGCTTTAAAAATGTTTTGAAAAAAAATGTAGTCTTCCTTGTTTGGGTGGACTTTCTACAGTCTCTGGTTTCCTTGCGATTGTCTGCAGTCTCTTTTGCTGCTTGGCTGGTTTCACTTGCTTCAGTTAGCAGGGGGTGGATCTGTTCTGACCTCCCTCCCCGTTAGTGAATTCCTGGGGCTCTGTGGTTCACACAGCTTGCAGGTAGGCCTTCAGTGTCCACTGTAGATGGACGCATGAACAGTCTTGGGAACCATGGCTCCTTCCGTCTGCTGTGGGGCCGCTGCATTTAATGCCTGGCTTTGAATAGGCTGTGGACTCAGCAGGGTAGGGCGCCTCTGGCCTGGTTTACCTTGTTGAGAGTTGCTTGCCTGGGGGGGGGGGGGTTCCTTCCTCCTGGGCGGGGCGGCCTCCTGGGCAGAGCTGGCTATGGAATTCAGCTCTGTTTCGGGCTGGGAATTGGGCTTCCTCTGTGGTGGGACCGTTTATCTGCCTCAGGAACTGTTTGTTCACCCATCTGGTTGTTCCACTCAGTCGGTAGCTGCTCACCGCTTTTGGTTTTAATTTAGAAATTCCGGTGGGCAGGGGGGGGCACCTCTGTCTGAGTTCACCTGAGTGTGTGAGCCTCAGCCCTGGACGAGCCTCCCGCCTGGGTAGGGATCGTTCTCCTGGGCAGAGCTGGCTCTCACTGGTCAGTCCCTCTTGCCCTTTTCAAAGATGGCCCCTTTGTCCTCACTTTCCCCAGGCCTGCTTTAGTTCCATTCTGGTCTGACCCTATGCCAGTTTCAAAGATGGCGCTTTGCTCTGGCAGTGGAGGAAGGGCTACCTTCAAGGAGCTGCTCTGTGGGCGAGAGTGAGAATGTCTCTCGTGGGGTACTCACGCTTTCTCTGTGATTTCACCCCATTCGTGCTCAGCCTGCGATCCACGTGTGTCTGCCGCTGTCTGGAGGATTTCTCCCTGGTCTCCGTTGAGTGCTTTAGGTGCGCAGAGTGCGGGGCACTTGTGCTGGTGCCGGCACTGGTGTGGCGGCAGTTGCTACCCGGAGCTCAAATCTGTGTTTTCAGGCCAGCAAAATCGATTTTTCCTTCCTGGCCAGAATCCCTGTACTGTTATATCTTACTTGGGCTGCCTTTCTAGGAGTAAAATTTTCCCTGGATTGGGAAAACCACGATGTCAGAGGGAGCTCAGCTAGGGCTCTGCTGCTCCTCAGCTGTCTTCCCAGAACTTTTAGGCTACTGTTCTGGTATGACAGTTTACCTGTTTCCTACTGGACTATGACTAAAAGAAGATGAGTCATATCTTAATCATCTGTGATGCCCCAGTGCCATGAAATTGTACAATGTGTACTTGATGTTTGCTTTCACTTTTTTCTGGTGTTTGTGCAGTTTAAAATGCCTCTCACATATGCTGGAGTGATACCTAGTGTTCTTAAGTGTGAGATAGCTTTGATGTGCCTTATAAAGAAATGTACTTTGATTAATTTCATTTAAGCACGTTAGAATGCAATTGGCTATGAGTTCAATGTTAATGAATCAGTAAGATATATTAAATAAGATGTCTTGAATCAGAAATGAACATGAAACAAGATTATATATTGACTGGTTGATTAAAATGAAACCCATGAATCACAGGAAGCTAACCCTGCATTTTCTCCAGGATCACTGGTGCGCAGTCACATTCTAGAACATAACTATCCCAGATAACGAGAGCCAACTATATTTTTATCATAGAAACACAATTATAGTCTTGTGAGAATGGGAGCGTTACATGATGTATATCTTTTAAGTCTTGCTAATTGTGAATCTCTATATGTCAATTTCTTCTAGAGTCTGTCATCTTTTGGATGAAGTCAGTTTTCCCTCATTGGTTTTAAACAAGTCATTTATAATTTTACAGTTATAAATTATTTTAAGCTAAGGGTTTCCTTTGTGTGAAAGCTAGATCATTTCAATTTAAATGCTGTTCCATTAGTGAAAGCCTTATGAAGCTAAGGTTTTTTAATGTCCCCAGACTCTGGTATCTACAAAAACCGTATCTGAATTTCTAAAGTCAGAGTTTACATTATTTCTATAAAGGGCAGAGAATCTTTGCAAGATGCCTAAGGTTTCTTGTTGTATATTCTGTTTCTTTTGTTTTTTTGTTGGTCTTGTGCCTTGAACTCGGCCTAGGCGCTCTCTCTGAGCTCTTTTGCACAAGGCTAGCGCTCTACCACTTCAAGTCAAGGTGCCACTGCTTTTTTTTGTTTTGTTTTGTTTATTTTGTTGGGTTTTTTTTTTGAGTAATTAATTGGAGATGAGAGTCTCATGGGGACTTTTCTTCCCAGGCTGGCTTTGAACTGCTATCCTCACATCTCAGCTTTCTGAGTAGCTAGGACTATAGGTGTGAGCCCACTGGCGCCTGGATAAATGTGTTTTTAAAACAATTTTAGTTCAGGATCCAGTCCGGAGTTAACTCAGTGCTATAATCTGCCAACCTGGGTTCTGTGTTGGAGTTGGTGCATTAGCTATTGCTCTTTACGTAGTAATGCCTACTTGGCTGTTGAAACCTGGAATTGAAAAGGCCTTGCCTTTGTCTCTGATTTTCATTTTTATTGGAATTTTAATTATAGCTTTTATGAGATACAGTGTTATATCATACATGTAAAAATTTTTAATGGAAACTAAAGGTAATGGCTTCTTTTGTTAGAAATCTTAACTTTTTTTTGTTGTTTACAGAAAATAAGAATGATGAGTTTCTGTGTTTATTATAGTTCTCACTAGAGCCTGATTACCACCAAATATATGTGAGAAGAAAAACAGGGAATAAGCCCAGGCACTTAACTTCTGTTCTCAGAAATCAGAAGGAATAGAAAGTTTTAATTAATTGCCTATTTACTAAGCATAGACCAGTTTATATAGCTCCTTATCTATTCCTCATGATAATCATAAACAGAAAAGCATGAACATTTTTTCAGATACATAAGCCTAAGACCTAATTAAAACAGTACTGCTTAGTAGAATTTTCTGTAATTATGGAATTATTTTGTAGCTAACTATTCTGTTATTGCTGTTGAGAAAGTGGAGCAGGGGTAATGTAACTAAATTTTTATTTAACTCTAATTAAATTTAGTTTCAGTTTAAACAAGTACATGTGACTAGTGACCACCATACCAAACAGCCTAACTCTGACAGCTTAAGCAACGTACCTACGTTTAGTTAATAATTTTATAACTGTGTTTGAAAACCAGGTATGTGGGGCTGGGAATATGGCCTAGTGGCAAGAGTACTTGCCTCCCATACATGAAGCCCTGGGTTTGATTCCCCAGCACCACATATATAGAAAATGGCCAGAAGTGGCGCTGTGGCTCAAGTGGCAGAGTGCTAGCCTTGAGCACAAAGAAGCCAGGGACAGTGCTCAGGTCCTGAGTCCAAGCCCATGATTGGCCAGTTCCTAAGCTCATATTTTTTCCCCATCATACCACATTGCCCTATCAGTAAAAGTCAAAGTGTCTGGGAAAATAAAAAGAATGGGGAGAGACTAACCCTACTGAATGTATGAGGAGAATGTGAGATTATAGAAAAATTGTTTAGACATTAGCATATTTCAATAGTGTTTTTCTAGGGCTGGACGTGAGGATCAGCAGTATACCAGCCTAGCAAATGTGAAATCTGGACTTTAAACCCCAAATAATGCAAAAAAAAAGTTTCCTTATTCCATTTATACACACTAAGTATTTTGACTTTGTATGTAGCCCCTTCTTACTCTTCTGTCTACATAACCTCCCACTAGTATGTACACCCAGGCAAGACCATGCTCCAACTTCCTGTTATTCATTTTCATTAAAGGCTTTTACCATGATCTTTCACATGTGCATATACTATACTTCAGTATATCCTTACATATATGTTTATATTTTAGGTATAGCATGTGGCCTATGAACTGGCTTTGCATAATATGGTTTTATTCAGGTCCATCCATTCTGCTGCAAATGACACAATTTCATCTTTATGGCCTAGGAAGTACAGCATTTCTTCATGTGTTAGTTGCCCATTTATACTTCTTCTTCCAAGAAGTTTTTGTTCACTTAAGTTGTCTATTAATTGAATTATTGTTTCATTGGAAGTTTCATTTTTTAAGTTGTTTGTATATTCCAGTTATTAAACTCTTGTCAGATGTATAACTGACAAAGATTTGTAGGCTCTTTGCTGTGCTTTTTAGCTTGATATAATCTTATTTGTTAATCCTTCCTCTTATTTGCTAAGCCACTGAAGTTCCATTCAGGAAGTTCTTGCTAATGCAAATGATTTCTGTTGTTTTTGTCTATTAGTTCTTATAGTAAATTTAATGTTTCAGGTCTTACATTTAGATCCTTGATCTACTCTGAATTAATACTAGCATAGAGTAAAAGATAGGGGTCTAGTTTGTCTTGTGTATGTGGATGTCTAGTTTATCTAGCACCATTTGATGAAGAGGCTCTTTTCTCCAATTTGTTTTGTGTTCCTTTATAAAAATTCATACAGCTAAAAAAAATTCATACAGCTATTGCTGTGTGGAATTGTTTCTCAGTGTTCTAATCTGTTGCATTGTTGTTTAGGTGTGTTTTAGCACTAGTATAATGTTTTTGTTACTATGTGTCTATAGTATAATTTGAAGTCTGGTATTGTAATAATTTCAGCATTGCTTTTTTTGCTCCATTGCTTTGGCTATTTGGAATCTTTTGTGCTTTCATATTAATTTTGTCATTGATTTTTTTTGTGAAGAAGGACACTTGTGGTATGTTTTTCAAATTATTAATTCTACTAATCCATTAACATGGGAGGTATTTCCATCTTCTAATGTCTTCTTTGATTTCCTTCTTAAAGGTTTTATAATTTTCCTTGTAGAGATTTTCCCTCTTGGTTAAATTTATTCCTAAGTATTTTATTCTGAGGCTCTCTGGGGGGTGAGGAGAGAGAGAGAGAGAGAGAGAGAGAGAGAGAGAGAGAGAGAATATTAACTCTAAGCAGTCACTGAAGCGTTTCTAGATAGAACAGGAGTTACTCAAGTAGCATAGCTAGAGCATTTGTTCCCATGACCAAATCACTGGGTGCCGGTGGCTCAGGCCTGTAATCCTAGCTATTCAGAAGGCTGAGATCTGAGGATTGTAGTGCAAAGCCAATTTGCACAGGAAAACCTTTGAGCCTCTTATCTCCAATTAACTACCAGAAAAAAATGGAAGTGCAATGTGGCTCAAGTGGTAGAGCACTAGTCTCGAGCTGAAGAGCTCAGGGACAGTGCCCAGGCACAGAGTTCAAGCCCCATGACTGACCAAAAAAAAAATGACCAAATCATGATGAATACTTCTTCCTGGGTCCTGGAAGGTGATCCATGTCCCAGGAATGCCTGCTATGGTTTTCCCATGGCAAGTTTTTTTTTTTTTTTTTCCTTTTCCATCTAGACTGATAGTTTAATGTTTCTTTTAGAGCATATGGAGCAAATAGGGTTCAAACTCTGAGCTCAGTTGAGACCTTCCTATATATTTCATTTGTCTTGGGATAAAGAGCTAGACCCCCAAAAGAGTTGTGTCTAGCAGCTTTCTGCCTGCTTTCCTTTTTGTCTTGAGTGATGGACGCAGATGTCTTGGTGTTGCTTCACCTATTCACAGGCTATTTGTGAAACCTTCGATGAAGATTCTGTGAAGTTTTCTCAGGAATCAGATGTATCTGTGTGCTTCCCTGGGATAGGTTGAACAGTGGTCCTCAGGGAGTAGCACTGCCTGTAGGCAAGTTCAGTCACTTGTTAGTATGGATCTGGGCAAGAGGGGTCTTTGCCTAAATAGCTGCAAGATTTCTTAGGAAGACAGAACGTTTACCTCTTCCTACTGGGTAGGCCTATGCAACAACTGTCAGGGTTGAAACCATATGGACTCACAGACCTGCTCCCCTGTCAACATTCCCTCCCCACAGGGCAGTGGAAACAAGAGTGAGTCAGAAGCTGACTGGTGGCCCAGGCAAAGTTTGCCTACCGGCACCCAGTCCTCTATGCTGGTATTTTTATTCAGTGACTCTTGCCAGAAGCAATGAATGAATAAACAAACATATTTAATTACTTCTTTTTATACCAGTTCTGTGGCTTGAACTCAGAGCTAGGGCATCGTCCCTAGTATTTTTGTTGTTGTTGTTTTTGGTCAAGGCTAGAACTCTACCACTGGAGTCACAGTTACACTTCCTGAATTTTTGGTTACAGGCTAGTTTTCAAATCACAATCCTCAAATCTAAGCTTTCTGAGAAGCTAGGATTATAGGTATGAGCCAGTGGTGCCCAGATCTGGATAGGTAAGAGCAAATTCAAGGCTCAATTTTGCCTCCCTGTTTCAATATTATTCCAATTTCTGTATTCTGTACTACCTATCTCTTATTGTAACCAGAAACCTCTAATTATGCCATTGGTTCATGACACACTAGGAAAGTACTGTCTGTCATCTTGACCCTCCAAAATAGACTATTAGCAATCAGAAAAAAATTGTAGTCTTGTCATCCAGTAGAAGAGAATTTTCAGACCTATAGTTTAAAGTGTGTGAAGTATTTCATATTGCACACGTTTTTAATTATTTAAAGGAAAGTATTTTCCTAAGATACATCCAGAATTTACCAGGAAATGAAAAGGTTTTTCACAGTCTTTTTCATGTATTTTTCTCAGATGGGAAAGCTCTCAAACATGCCTGTAGGTCTGCTATATGCATCTATAAGTGTATATGCATCTAAAGAAGAGGAATCCAAAAAGCAGCTAATAAGACCAGAACAGGTAATTTGCCTACAAATTTTGTCAATCTTGTTTTGCATACTGTAAAGATAATGTAAAAGCTATGCAGTGGGTTTCTTTTCAAGTTACCTCTATCCAAAATATATTTTAAATCTTATGTATGTTTTATAAGTGGAAAGAAATACTTATGTTATCTCAAAATAAGTTGTATATCTGACACAAACATTTAGTCCATTTCTAATTTCAACTAAAATAATTGATTATTTTTCTTCATGAAGAGTTAATGAGTACTACAAAATCTTAGAACTTCTAGTCTGGTTTCTTTCCCTCCCTCCCTCCCTCCCTCCTTCCCTCTCTCCCTCCCCCTCTCTCTCTTTCTTTCTCTTTCTTTCTTTCTTTCTTTCTCTCTCTTTCTCTCTCTCTTTCTCTCTTTCTTTTCTTTCTTTCTTTCTTTCTTTCTTTCTTTCTTTCTTTCTTTCTTTCTCTTTCTCTTTCTCTCTTTCTCTCTTCTCTCTCTTCTCTTTTCTTTTTTGGCCTGGACCACACCTTGAACTCAGATCCTTGATCTCCTGCTTGGCTTTTTGTTCTTACCTGGTACTCTACTACTTGAACCACAGCAATTTTGTTGGTTAATTGTAAGTAGATTCTCACAGAATGTTCTGTCTAGCCTGGCTTCAAACCAAAATCCTCAGATCTCAACCTCCTGACTAGTGAGGATTATAAGTGTTTGCCACCTGTGCACAGCAGTCTGTTTCCTTTTTAAGATTTCTTAAAATTAATTTATTTTTATTATCTTTAAGTAGTTGCACAAATGAGTTGCAATTTAAGAAAGCAGTTTATGAATATCAATGTCACACCTTTCAACATTCTAACCCATCCCTCCCCTGCCTACCCTTTTCCTCATTCTTATTCATTTTGTAGAATATACAATGGCTTTCTCGACTGTATACTACCACTCTTCACCTCTTCATTTGTCCACCTCTTTCCCTATCACTCCACACCACCCATTTATTTTTAGTTATTTTTATTATTATTTTTTTTGCCAGTCCTGGGTTTGGACTCAGGGCCTGAGCACCGTCTCTGGCTTCTTTATGCTCAAGGCTAGCACTCTGACACTTGAGCCATAGCGCCACTTCTGGCCATTTTCTATATATGTGGTGCTGGGGAATCGAACCCAGGGCTTCATGTATACAAGGCGAGCACTTTTGCCACTAGGCCATATTCCCAGCCCCACTCCACCCATTTTGATTACTTGCTTTCTGGTGTGTTATTTTGCCAAACTTTTAGTAGTCTGATTTCTTTCTTGAAAGATATATACAGACACAGCAAACATTAGGAAGCCTCAGTCTCAGAAAACCATTAAGATTGTAGTTTTAGAAGTGTCCTTAAATGTTTTCTGGTTCACCTTTCTATATATACAACTGTAAACCTCCTTATAGCAGGCACACCCAATGACTGATTTTCCATGTGTGTAAAGTAGTATAAAGGAACCTAAGAAGCCCACTTCATTTTATGAAAGCTATCAATAAACTTGAGGATGTTTTAGTGACACATACAAATGTAACTTATAGTATATTCTCCCTATTGATGTTACATTTCTGTTATTGATATTATAAAGAAATATTCTCATTTCACTTCAAAAAATATAGCCCTTGCAATTACAGTTATACTTCAAGCATCCTGGATAAACATATTAGTTCTTTTAGTCATTTCTCATGTGAAGTAGTGGGTTTCTTCACTGTTCTTTTCACTTTGTGCCATACAAGTTCAGAATACTGCTTGTTAGAGTCAGAATCTTTTTCTTGTTCTATGTAAATTTTTATTAATGCTGCCTAAGACCATACTGGTTTTGTTTTTGTTTTTGTTTTGTGCCAGTCCTGGAGATTGAAATCAAGGCCTGGATGGTATCTACATCTTTTGTGCTCAAGGCTGGCACTCTACCACTTAAGCCAGAGCTCTAATCCTGGATTTTTGGTGATTAGTTGGAGATAAGAGTCTCAAGACTTTACTGACTGGGCTGGCTTTGAACAGTGCCTAGTGATCATACTATTTAAAATTTTTTTTTCATTATTGTCAATGCAAAGTCATACTATGTTTATTTTAGTGCTCAGTGTAAACTATGCTCATTATCAGCTTTTGTCCATGACAAAGAGCCTGAAGTTTTCCAAAATGTGGTAAACCCGTTAGTCTGTGTCTTTTGCTAGTCTCTACTTACTCATTTGGACTCGCTGGCCGTAGTCACTGGCATAATTACACTTGTTTAAATTTCACCTTTTTTTGCCAGGTTATTGAGCTGTAACTGTGATTACTGATTCTTGTCACCATTGTTCTTTCATCCTTAAATCATACTGATAGTGACATATTTTTCTTTAAAATTTTTTTTAATCTGTTTTGTTTTTTTGTTGCCAGTCCTGGGGCATGGACTCAGGTCCTGAGCACTGTCCCTGGCTTCTTTTTGCTCAAGGCCAGTACTCTACCTCTTGAACCACAGCTCCACTTCTGGCTCTTTTATATATATGTGGTGCTGAGGAATCTAACCCAGGGCTTAATGTATATGAGGTGAGCACTTTACCACTAGGCCATATTCCCAGCCCCATAGTCTTCTTTAAGATAGGCTTGTGTCTAAATTCTGAGTCAACCATTAAGTCATTTGAAGTTTTTGGTCAGAATTCTTTTTGGTCATCTGTGGGGCTTGAACTCAGGGCCGGGGCACTGTCTCTGAGCTCTTTGTTTGCTCAAGTCTAGCACTCCACCACTTTGAGTCACAGTGCCACTTTCAGTTTTTAAGTGGTTGATTGGAGATAAGAGTCTCCTGGAGACCTTTCTGCCCAGGCTGGGTCCAACCTCTATCCTCAGAGCTCAACCTCCTGTGTAGGTAGTCAGAATGTTTTCTTTGCAAAATAAATCTGTTGTTATTTTTATTTTTATGAACACAAGGAAACTATTAATTTAATTTATTTTTAAATGTGTTGTAAAGGTGTTAAGAGCAACATAAGTATTCTGCTGTATAAATGTACTACCATCAAATAAAAAATAATACATTTTTCAAAATTTCAAATAATTCATTGTTTTGTATTTAAAATTAAACCATTTCATGCTATTTTAAATGTATATACAAATATAAATCCTTCTATACATCTGTAGTTGTTTCCCTAGGATGAATTTATGGGTCAGAAGGTACAAAAAAACTGACATATTGACACATTAACATGAAAAGTGGTAATATACATACATTCAGCAGTAACAACAAAATAATCACTTCCCAATCTGTATGAGGCACCACTCTAAATGATGAATGTTTTTAGTCATTTTCATTAGCAACCTACAATAGGTTGACTTGTTGACATACTTGTTTACTCTCTGTGCTCTTTCTTCGTATTAATCTTAGGTGTTTTTTAAGCCTACCTGTACACTTTTGTAAGTGGGTAGCTTGAAATGTAAGTAAAGAAATAACTGGCATTTCGCCTAATAGCTAAATTTACATATTTCAGAATTGTAAAGTAAATTAGAATCTATTTTCTGTAATATGGAATATACCATATTCCTTGTTATTTATTGCATTCCCCAGTACATTTTTAAAGGACTTAATTGGATTACTTATACCAAGCTGGTTGCCAATCAACTACATGCTAGGGACTATTTATAAGTCAGGATCCAAATGGAGGAATTTATGAAGAGATGAAAATGTGATTTACTTGTAGCATTTTCAAGTACTTTATGGTACAAGGTGAGCTATCCTTGTTTAAATCTGTTTGTATAATACCACCTTTACTTAATGAAAAAACCAGAACACTTAATGAAAAAGGTGTTATGGTTTATTTGAATCTTTTAGTAAGCCTGTAGCTAACCACAAAATCCTTTTCTTAGTTCAGCTCATCTTATTAAACATCATTATAGAAAATGTCAATAAGCTTCTGTCTTATTAAGTGCCAGCTAGTGAACATAATTAAATCTTCCTTTGAGGAAATTCTGCAAGGCCATGGGTAACCATTTGTAAACTGTGAAATTTACAGTATTCAGGTCCATATAATGACTGGTACTTGGACTGCTTATATGAAACATCCGTACATATCCCTAGTTGCCTTCTTAAATTTTTCAATGACATGGATTTGACTTTTTTTGTCTTGTATCAAGAAGTACCTGAGAAAAAATATTGATTTAACAGTTCTAGTTACCTTGGTTCAATTTAATTCTAAATGGGGCCTTTATACCTAATGAACGTATAATTTGTAAGTAGACAGATTGTATTTATATAGTAAGTGGCATTTAGGTTAAAAGCCTCCAATCCCTATTGAGAATGTTCTTCTGTCAGTGGAGACTATAGTAACATTCCATGTGTTGGTTCTTAAAATTTTTACAGGAGAATTGATGTTGTTTCATGATAAATAACTATGCTTGAATGTCCATACCCTCTAAAGAAAATAGTTTAAAGCATCGGTTCTTAACCTTTCTGACCTCTTTGGGAATCTGATAAAGCTTTAGATACCCTTCTTAAAAATGTATTTGAAAATTTTTGTTTATAGTAGACCACAGATAAAGAACATCTTTTTAAAAAACTGGTAATGTAATGTATAGTGGGAGCACAAATTCAAAATCAGCAGATTTGAATGGGAAGAAAGAATAAAAACATATAAGAAGCTGAACATTGTGGCACACACCTTTAATCCCAGCACATAAGCTGAGACAGGAGGATCACTAAGGGCTGGGAGTGTGGCTTAGTGGTAGAGCACTTGCTTAGCAGACACAAGGCCCCGTGCTACAATTAAGAAAAACATTTAATGATGAAGCTTGAAATGGAGATAAAGAATGGAAACACTGAGGAAATAATGGACAAGCATATAAATAAATAATTTAGCTCAGTGTGTCCTCATGTAGGCTGTCTTTTTAGGAGAGAAAACTTCATTACCTACCAGACATGATGTGTTTTTTTTTTTCCTGTGTGTATCACTTTCAATATAGAATATGAATGTATGGCTATTCCTAATTACATTGAGGTGCCAAATTGGTGAATTTATATCCAAGTATTAATCCTAAATGAGAATCATTATCTAAGGAAGTAAATATATAACCAAACAAAATGAGAAGCATGCAACTGGAAAAGTTTTACCAAACTGATACTGTCTTATATTTATTTTTAACTTAATTTTTTTTAAACAGGGGGATATATTTTATGTATTTACTTTGCACAACACAATGTTTTCATGTGTATATATACATTGTAGACTAAATCAAGGTAAAGTAATCATTACCTCATGATGCTGTAAACACTTTGCATCTAATGTCTTAGTACTTTTCAAGAATACAGTATATATTTTTTATATTTATGTCAGTATTGGAGCTTGAACTCAGGGCCCAGGCACTATCCCTTACCTTCTTTGCTCAAGGCTTGCACTCTACCATTTGAACCACAGCTCCATTTCCAGCTTTTTGTTGGTTAATTGGTGACAACATAAATTCCTACCTTGGCTGGTTTTGAACCATAATTCTCAGATCTTAGCCTCCTGAGTAGCTAGGATTATAGTTGTGCGTCCCCAGTGCCCATCTTAAAATACAAGCTTAACTGTTAACTTGATTCTTCTCAAATATGCCTTTATCAAAAATAGGAGGATACTGTACCCTGAGCATAACAAAAAGGAAAAAATGCTTAAGTAAATGAGGCTACCTGTTTAGTTTTTCATAATTCTTTTGTGTTTTTCTTAGACTATAGTCAAAAATATTTATTCGATATGTGAAAAGTACAAATAACAATAGTAACACAATGAAAAACAAACAGTCATCTTTTCAAGTGTAAAGAAAAACAGAACAAAATTTCTTGTGTTCCCAGTCTAATCCATTCCGGGATAACCACTATTCTAAGTTATTATTTCATTTTTTACTTTATGATTTTATCCTGTTTATGTTGCTAAGCAACCTGGGAGTTTTGGCTTTATATACTTGAATTGTTTGTTGATGAAAACATACATGTACGCAATTTTCTGTGTTTTACCTTCTTTGCTTAACCTATATTCCAGAAATTCACCCATGTTTTCCCAAGAAATTCACCAATATTTTTCCATGGCTATAATTTTCATATTTCCCCTAATTCATAATACACCGCTTCATGAATATAACCCAGTTTAATTATCCTTTGTACTGTTGGCACACATTTGAGTTGTTTCTTGATTTTTTAAATTGAAATTTCCCTGAATTTTATTCTATATATCTTTAGATATACAAGTATGATGGGTAAGATAGGTAAGATTAAAACTACTGGATCACACTATATGTGACATCATTTGTTTTATGGTTTCTTAATAGTATTTCTAATCCATCCACTACATCTTCTTCCAATTTAAGATTTTATCAGCACTTTTATTCATTCTTAGGAGGTAGGCTGATGGTAATCCGGTACTGCCAAACTGCTGGAAAAGACAGTCTGTTCGGTAATTTTGACATGAATTTTTCTTGCCTCTAGCTCCCCATATATTCTACACCACCTCTTCAGTCTAAATATGTTCATGAACAGCCTGGTTATTTACAAATGGGCTTTGCATCCATCCGCACTAGAACACTTTCTTATATTGGCTGGTGCAAGGTAAGTCTTTTATTTGTTTTTCTTTTATGCTTCATTTTTAAAGTATCTTTAAATAGTAGTGCAAAGTGGTTTCAGTTCAACATGTCCACTTATGAGTACAATGCATCTTGATTGATGGCAATTCATCAGATATTTCTTATTAATTTTTCCAGTTATCCATTTATTGATTTTTTTAAATATACCCATAAACTTAATAGCTTGAAAGAGCAGTGATTAGATTATGTCTCTCTACACTTGCATTAGAAATCTGAGCAGAGTTCAGACAGGTGATTCTGCTTCGTGTAATATTAACAAGATATACTCCATGTTATACCCCTGGGAAGATGGTTCATTTAAGTCCAGTGAAGCTTTATTTGCTTTTCCAGAGCCTTGTCAAGGATGACTGGAAGGCTGGACCCAGACGGATCTATTGACTAAAATATCCACACATGATCTCACATAGTGGCCTCAAGGTAGATAAAATACACATGCCGTTCAAGGCTCTTAAAAAAAAATCAGTGCTTAAGAAGTCCTGGGTGTAGTATTTGCCAAGCTTCTCATCCATCTTGAAATGTTAAATTAAGTCACTTGTATAGCATTTTTATTGAAAACCAAGTCCCTAAAATCAACCTGGTTTTAAGGAAAGGGGGATTAGATGTTACCTTTCAGTAGGAGCAAAGAATCGGTAGTGGTGGTTAACTGCATAATGTGGTTTAGCGAGTTTTTATGTCACTTAGCATGTACAAATCACTTTTTGTCCTCTACATAAAGTTTTGACATAACATGGACATTATTTCTTATTTTGCTGAAGAAAATATTGTCCACTTCTTGGGGTTAGCTTAGAAGACCATTTTATTTTTTTTCAAATTTTTATTATCAAACTGATGTACAGAGAGGTTACAGTTTCATACGTTAGGCATTGGATACATTTCTTGTACTGTTTGTACCTCGTCCCTCATTCCCCCTCCCTCCTCCCCCTTTCCCTTTCCCCCCATGAGGTGTTCAGTTCACTTATACCAAACAGTTTTGCAAGTATTGCTTTTGTAGTTGTTTGTCTTTTTTTACCCTGTGTCTCTCAATTTTGGTATTCCCTTTCAATGAACACATAAGATAATGCTAAGTGAAATGAACTCCATGTTATGGAAACGATTGTTATATCACAGTTGTGACTACTTTCAACGTCCCATGTGTATCTGTAGCTTCTATTATTGATGATGTTCTTGTATCACCTTTCTGTGGTTGTACCTACACTATCTCTGTAATCTTATCTGAGTATATTGGAAACCGTGTATACTGGTATTAGAACTAGAAGACGATTTTAATTACAAACAACTTTTGAGCAAATTAGAACCAACCAGGCTATTGACCTTCAGTCAGCAGTGTGTAGCTGCAAAGGCATAGGAGTAAGCTGCTAGCACACTGATGTTTCCTTATCATCACCTAAGCATATGTGTGTCAGCATATATTCTAATGCATCTTAATAATATCAATAGCAGTGTTTTTATAAGTGTAATGACCCAATGTCCACCCCCCCCCCATACAGGCTTGACCAAATACAGGCTTGTGAACCCTAATCCAATCATATTTAAAAGAAAATTCTAAGGAGTTTATGAAAAATAATATCTGTAGGTAAAAGCAGCAAACCAATGAAATCTGGTCATTCTGGATGATATTTTGAACATCTGATGAATACATTGTGTTATTTTTTTAAATTCATGATTGTCATGCAATTCTAATAGTACTGGCTGTTCTACACACTCCCTTAATGGTTTGATCTCTGAGGGAAATATCCTAACTAATTATGGTCTGAATCATGCTCCCCACTAGATGATTCAGATTTAAGTCTCTGGAGACCTAATTTTCAGTTGTGTTCTCAGATGTGTCTTCAGGGAAGTCATTGTTCCTGAGAGATCTTTAAATTGCTATTGTATCTGTCACCTAATTTAAGACTGAAAGAACATTTTCTTCTGTTAATATCCTGAAACAAAAAGGTTGAGGGGCACTTTCAGATGCATTTCAGCTTCAGTGTAAACAACATTTCCTCTCTAATTTCCTTTAAAAACATAATCTATTCCTTAAAAATATGTCAGCCTTAAATCACATTCTACCTGAAACCTAGACTCCAGTCTCTTGATACTTAGATAACAGTGCCCCCTGGTGGTAAAAATGAATTCCTAACTGAAGCTAAGGAATTTTCCCCCAAATTAGTTTCCTTCCTAATGGTTAAATGATTCCCAATCAAGAGACAATGGGTATTTTAATTCCAAAATAGAAATTTTTCAAGATAATCCCTCAAAATAAATACATAATGGTAGTTAAGTTCTGTGCTAGTTTGTGCAGCTTTAAACCAAGGAAAAGTTTCTGCATCTCCACTCATTAAACTGAGACAAAATTACTAAACCAAGAAATCTTAATAGCAATATTATTTCTTTGCCATATAGTATAATGATTTCTATTTTATGCTTTAAAAATCTGTTTTAAAAAATATTATTGTAGTGGTAATATACAGAGGGGTTACAGTTAAAGTAAGTCAGGTAAATAAGTATATTGATTTTCAAATAGTGTCACCACTTCCCTTGTTTTCTCCCAGTTCCCCCCACCCCGACTCTCCTTTCCCACAAGTTGTGTAGTTCATTTTCAATATTGTGTCTAGTGAGTATCACTGCTGAATTAGTTCTCCCTTTGTGCTACCGTTTCTTTACCCTTTATCCAGTCCAAAACAGATAAACTCGCATACAAGACAAAAGGTATAGAAAGCAAAAATAGCGACAAAAGAGTAAAAAGAAAAAGCAAAAAAAAATGTTTAATAGCAGCTAGTTCAGAGGAGATCATATGTTTGGATTGTATTTGTATTTCCTTGTTCATACCACAGAATATAGCATGATGATGAGTGAGTCATTTTGTGACATCATTTTTTTTTCTGATGTGACATAATACCTGTTGCTCAATAAATATAAGTATCTTGGGTTAAAGCAAATTGGTTACAAACAGGTAAATGGAAATATTTGCTTTAAATTTTTAATCACTCTAGTAGATTAATACAATCTTGATTTATGTTCCTATTTTAAAGCAAGAAGGCTACTGGTCTGTATAGGATGATTTCTACCCTGAGATAAATGTCTTATTCTGGTTTTTTTTTCTCAACCTGATTACACACTAAGACATTAGGAGAAAGTAAACTTTTTCTGTTTTTTCTCGAAAAATCATTATGTTATTGCTATTGTATGTTTATTAATCCCGTGATGCTTCTGTACTGATATATACCTCCCTTCACAGTTTATTTAAAATTCCAATCCTTCTTCTAGGCTATTCTAAAAATGAGATGATAAATCTTTATGTTTTTTCAATATCCTTTCTGTGAGCCACTTTGGTTACTTTATAGTGATTACCCACTTATATGAGGAAAACAGTAAACAAGTATTACTCATGTTAAGTGGAATGAAAAGCAAGAAATGAAGGGAAGCCAAGTTAAGCTAGTAGTGAATAAATGTTACTTAGATTGGAGTATAATGCTAAGTCTACTTTTTAATACAATCTCGGAGTAAAATGCTCACAGCTTCAAAACACAGATATCATTTTTCTCCACATTTCCCCTTTTCTTTCTGCTTAGGGTGTTTATGTCTTCATGAAAAATGGAATAATGGATACAGTACAATTTGGGAAAGGTAGGTGAATGAACCATCCATAATTTAAAATGCTCCATTATGTTTTAAAGTTGCAATTCTTGAGTGTTAGAAAAATAAGCATGGTCTGTTATTCATTACCATGCTTTTTTCTAAAAACAACAACTACTTTCTAGTTTATTGATAGTAATAACAAAGCAATTATTATCTACTATTTATTTTTCAATTATTGTATGTTAAGACATTGTGCAGGGTACTTTATGTAATTTATATCACTTAATTTTATCATTATTCTGTGACCATAGCTATCATAATTACGGCATTTCCATCCTAGAGATGTGGAAACTGAGGACTGGAAAGGTTAAGTAGATTACCAATATTATCACTAGTAAGTGCCAGTGCCTAGTTCAAACTGAGATATCTTCACTGTTACTAAGCATTTTGATTAGTTATTTTCTATTAAAATAACATTGTGTTTGCTACCAGTGATAGCCAGACTTCTCAGAAATGATATAATAAACAGTCACCTCAGAATGCTTACAGTTTTCTAGTTTGTTATAGATGTTTGGCATCTGCTATATCTTCTAATATGCTAAATCTACACTACTTGTCAAAATAAATATGTAGGTAAGACATAAAGACCAATGAAAATTTCTTTTGTGTATACTGGACCTGGGCCTTGAACTCAGGGCATGGTCACTGTCCCTAAGCTTCTTTGCTTAGGCTATCTATCATTCTACCCCTTGAGCCGCAGCTCCACTTCTAGTTTTTTTGGTAGTTAATTGGAGATGAATCTCTCATGCTTTCCTGCCTAGAGTGGCTTTGAGCCACAGTCCTCAGATCTCAGCCTCTTAAGTAGCTAGAATTGTAGGCATAAGCCACCAACATCCAGCTCAGTGAAAACTTTTAAATATTTTCATGAAGTTGTTAGCCTGTATATGAATCATTGTGTAATGTATTAAAAAGTAATTCAATACAATATCTCTCATTAGTCTTTCTTAAATTTATTTTCTTTCTGTAGTTGTACAAAGAGGCTTTTTTTTGCCAGTCCTGGGGCTTGAACTCAGGGCCTGAGCACTGTCCCTGGCTTCTTCTTTGCTCAAGGCTAGCAGTCTACCACTTGAGCCACAGTGCCACTTCTGTTTTTTTCTGTTTATGTGTTGTTGAGGAATTGAACCCAGGGCTTCATGCATGCAAGGCAAGCTCTCTACCACTAAGCAAATTTCCCAGCCCCAAGAGGGTTTTTTTGAGACAAGGAAGGTCTCATGTAACCCAGGCTGGCCTCAACCCATGGTTTTCTTTAGCCTCTTGAATCCTGGCAATTACAGGTGGACACTGCCACATCTGCCTATCCCTCATCAATATTTAGGACAAGGAGTAAATATATAAGTACTCTTAGATAATAATTATAGAAGATGCATTTGGGGAATCAGAAACAATCTAGATACACAAAAAGGAAAATATCTGGATTTTATTTTTAAATATTTAACTCTTTTTATTTAGTTTAGTCTTCATGTAGCTCATTGGTTTTTAACCACAATCAATGGATGCTCTGAGGTTATTGAGCAACAATGACAAGAAGGCCCACTGGGTAGTTTAACAAAAACTATTCACTTTATTCTAGAACCTACCAGTGTGTAAATGATAAAGACAGAACTTTATTATAGGACTATGGTACTTATATGATCTTATAGGAATTTACCATATAGTAATTCATATTAAGCTGTGTCTTCTATCATCATATCTCCTTAAAGAAGAAGAAGAATCATTATAACAGAGAAATTTTATTTTGTAATGAGTATCTGTTATAGTAAGCTTTTTTAGGCCATTGCTTGAATCATTTTTGATAAATCTTTTGAAGAGTATTTCAACCATCCACTGCTACCTTACTGTCTTTATTATCATTAACAAGCAAATCTACAACATTTCTGTCAACTGTAGTCGTTTATACTACAACTGTAGTCATTTATATATTTATTTTAACTTTCTTTTTGAGATGCCTATGTCTACCTGAAAAATCCTCCTCGAGATTTTCTTCCCAAAATGAGTGTCATTGCAGCTTCAGGACTGTTGGGTTTGGTTTCAGCAAGGAAAGGTAGGTTTTAAAAGTATATTCTATCCTTCAATGACAGTGTATTAATTTCTAAATTTTGCTCTTAGAGTCTGTATTAAATAATATCAAGATTTGTTGTGAAACATTTAGATTATTTTTTGTTTTATTTGTTTTGTTTTTGTTGCCAGTCCTGGGGCGTGGACTCGGGGCCTGAGCACTGTCCCTGGCTTCTTTTTGATCAAGGCTAGTACTCTGTCTCTTGAGCCACAGCTCCACTTCTGGCTCTTTTCTATATATGTGGTGCTGAGGAATTGAACCCAGGGCTTCATGTATACGAGGCGAGCACTTTACCACTAGGCCATATTCCCAGCCCCCATTTAGATTCTTTAGTATACAATGTTTACCAAAATGGCAATACCAATCATAGTTTGGAATAGAAAACAACTGAAATTCTCGTACACTTCCAGTAAAAAATGTAAAATGATACAGCTTTGGATAATAGTTTGATCGTGTTTCCTAGCAATCCCATTGCTAGGTGATCAAAAATCTGTACATAATATGAAAAGCTGCTATGAAAAACCTACACATAAATATTTATAATACTAGCTCTATTCATAATCATGAGAAGCTAGAAAGAAGCCCAATTTTGGGCTGGGGATATAGCCTAGTGGCAAGAGTGCCTGCCTCGGATACACGAGGCCCTAGGTTCGATTCCCCAGCACCACATATACAGAAAACGGCCAGAAGCGGCGCTGTGGCTCAAGTGGCAGAGTGCTAGCCTTGAGCGGGAAGAAGCCAGGGACAGTGCTCAGGCCCTGAGTTCACGGCCCAGGACTGGCCAAAAAAAAAAAAAAGAAAGAAGCTCAATTTTAAAAACACATTAATAAACTAAATTGTAGTACATCAATACGAAGGAATACTATGCTGCAGCATAAAGGAATAAGCTACTGACATACAATAATCTTCAGTCGAAGTAAAGAAGCCAGCCTATGTATTATTCCATTTAGATGACATTCCCAGAGCCATAAAACAATAATGGCAAAGAAGAGATTATTGGGTGCCAGAGATTAGGAGTGAGGAAAAGGTACAACTACAAAAGGATAGCTTTAGAGGAAAGCAAATTATTCAGCATAAACCACATTATTTGTAGTAATACTTTAGGTACCATGAGTCACTGTTGTTATTTAGTAACTGTTTATAGCATTATACAGAACTGCTCACTGGTTGAATTCTCAGATGCTAGCCAGGGGCCAGCCTTGCCAGCAGACCTTTAAAATGAGAACAGTGTTAGACATACTTTGAATAACTCTTTTTCTGCACATATGAAGCAATTCTATTTCATAAACCATGGTGAATTTTCTTTATATCATACCATTTATTCATTTTTATTATCTTCAAGTAGTTGTACAAGGGATTCAACATGTCTGTGTATGAGTACAAAGCATCTTGACCAATGTCACCCCCTTTCATCATTCTCTGCCATCTCCCAACCCCAGGTAGCCTGGTTCCATTTTCACATATGTACATTCAATATTATGACTATAATCACCCGCTATTCTTCCACTCACCTCCCCTTAAGTGAATTCTGTTTTTGACCATCTCCTTATTTATGTTTGGACCCTTAAACTCTTATTCTAGTTATGCATAAAGTTCACAATAGGTTATTGTGAACTATTGCCACCCCTCTGTACTATAGAGCACTAGAAATTATATCGATTTAACTTTGCTTCATTGCCCTGAATCCAACTTTCTATTGTCTCCAACTCAAATTTTGAAGAAAATTTTCCAAAATTTATTTCCTGAATTCTCAGTTAGAAACTAATAACTCTATGAGAAAATGTGGAAGAGAAAATATAGATCATTCATCATGTTTCTGGATGTCAGCTAAAATAATGTAACCAAGTGTTTTTCAGACTATGGATCTGAAACTACTAGTAGGTAGTGAAATAAATATAGTATATTTCAGGATATATTTTAGTAAACGTAAAAACAGAGCCAGACACTGGTGGCTCAGGGCTATAATCCTAGCTATTTAGGAGGGTGAAATCTGAGGATCATGGTTCAAAACCAGCCCAGGCGGGAATGTCTCTGAGACTTTTACCTTCAGTTCACCACCAGAAAACCAGAAATGGCACTGTGGCTCAAAGTGGTAGAACACTAGCCTTGAGCGAAAAAGCTCAGGGATAGTGTGCAGGCCCTGAGTTCAAGCCCCACCACTGGCAAAACAAACAAACAAACAAATAAATGCAGAAAAGTTAAATAGAAAAAAGATAAAATAGAAGAGAATAGAAAGTGTCACAGTGCTTTGTATTTCAATATGGGTAAATATCGTGGCACTTTCGTTTCAGTGAAGTATACATTTGTATGATAATAGATAATCACATTAAATTTGATTTCAATACGTCATGACAAATTGTTTGAAAGCTGTTAATTTTGTCTAATTCTGTTACAGGTGGAGGTCTAAAGAAATGAAATCAGGTGTTTCTTAATACATAGCACTAATTAGTGATTGTGTCTAGAGTGCTTCTCAAATTATTAGAGTAGGACTGTTGAACTTTAATGTATTATCTTACAGACTGACTTTTTTTGTTGGTTGTAGAGTTTGAACTTGGGGCCTGGGCACTGCCCTGGAGCTTCTTTGTGCTCAAGCTTAGTGCTGTACCACTGTGAGCCACAGCACCACTTCCAGTTTTTTGAGTGGTTAATTGGAGATGAGTTTCAGGGGAGGCTTTCCTGCTCAGGCCGGCTTTGAACCATGATCCTCAGATCTCAGCCTCCTGAGTAGCTATTAATATAGGCTTGAACCACTGGCACCCGACTACAGACTGACTTTTTGTATCAGGTAAAAAGATAGGAATTCTGTTTTCAACTTTTAACAGAGAACAAGAAAAATCTGTTACCTTCCAAGTTGAGGAACAGCATAATGAGGGGAATTTGGTTGAGCAACTTAATCATGAGATATTGAAACTATAAATTCAAGACAGACAATAGATACTGAAATAATAGTGAGTACGACTAAAAAAACAACTTGGGATATATTTAAATTAACCTACACCCTCTCTACCTATACCACTATAAAAACAGTCTAGATCTTGAGGAAAACTGAAGTCAAATTTGAAATGGATTTTCTACCTATTTTTCCCAAACTCAGTCTCTCATCACCATGATGTTACTAAAAGACTTCCTTGATAATGGTTAAACCAGATAATAAAATGTCTCGTTTATGCGTTTCCCTAAACTGCAGTTACCAGAAGATATTGCCAGTTATTTGTCACCTTAGTCTTTATTAATATACCACATAGGCAAATTTTCTCTTTTTTTGTGTATGTGGGGGGAGGTGCTAGCCCTGGAGTTTGAACTAAGTGCCTGCCTGGGCACTGTCCCTGAGCTTTTTTGCTCAAGACTAGCACTCTACCACACCTCCACTTCCAGCAGTTTTGGTGGCTATTTGGAGATAAGAGTCACACAGAATTTCCTGCCCAGGCTGACTTTGAACTGCTCAGTCTCCTGAGTAGCTAAGATGACAGGTATGAGCCATCAGCACCTAGTGGCAATTTTTTTTAAGTAGAGTTTACAAAAGCCGTCTGAGAGCATATAGTACTTTCCCCAATTAAAAAACGCATCATCTAATTACATAGTCATATTTTCATTATCCAAGATAACCAGGCAGCATTTAGGATACATATTTTGAAACAAGTCTGGTATAACGAAGCTTTAGTGTTGGATTTCCAGCTATCTGCAGCTATTCTAGGGTTCAGGGAAGTATTTATGAGTGGTATGGGGATGAGGGAAAGGCCATGTAGGCAAGATGTGATATTCAGCTTCCCATACCTAGGGTTAATTTGAGCAAATTGAACTTTGTAGGTTTTATATATTAAAATCCCTAGTGAGATTCTATTTTCAAATTTTTTAGGAAAACTTTTGTATAAAGAAGAATGTGTTAGATAACTGTTCCGTGCTTAGTTAAAGCACTTTTGCAGTGCATTAATTATGTCAAATTGCTTGAATTATTACGTTAGTGTTCCCAATCAGTGGCATGAAGGAGTTATATGCCTTTTTTAAAGTCTTTAGTTGAATGGTCATTTAGTTCCTTCACCTTCCTAAGTACTTAATCAAAGAACATATAAAAGACAGTCCATGTCCCTTTAACATGGTGTCACAAGCACCGTAGTTAATTAATTCTTTAATATTTTGCTTTGTTAGATATTTGAAAAAATATGATTATAATTTTAAATTTCTTGGGACATGAGAATACCTAGCTTTAAAAAAAGAAAGAAAAATCAATTCCTTTTGTGTAGTTAATTAGCCATATTAAATTGAGAACATTTTTCTGATATTAGACCATCTGATAGCTAAGAGCTATTAATTGAATTGAGAGCCTTGGAGGTATTTTAGGTACCATTTTAATTGGTATTATTACCTAAATAGTAATTTAACAAAAGGTGCTATCTTAAAGGGAAAGAAAGAATAAGAGCATCAAGTCTCTGGTTGGTGGCATCTATTTAGATTTGGGTAATTTGTATTTCTTAGGTTCTAGGTTTAAGAAAATTACCTATCCACTAGGACTGGCTACATTAGGAGCAACTGTTTGCTACCCAGCTCAGTCAATAATAATTGCAAAGGTAAGTTCTTTGATGTGATAGAAAATTTAGCATCTGTTTAAACTCAGTGTTACAATATGCACATATGACACAGCATCTTCAACATTTAATTTTCAGAGACATATAGCCAATATCAATACATTTATAAATGTATTTTATTTAAGTAGTTGTACAAAGGAGTTACTATTCCTAAGTACAATGCATCTTGATTGATCATCATTCTCCCCCATCCCGCCCAGCCCCAGTGTATCAATTTTTCTGTTGGCAAATCACATTAGCAACTCAGCATAGTAAATGCCATTCTTAATTACATGATCATAACAAATAAGATGAATTTATTTAAATACAATTAAACAATATAAGTGCGGGTTTGAGGATTTATGTTCAGAGAGTGAATTCGAATGTATGGGGAGAAATAGCACTTCATTGTTGAGCTGTGTAAAATTCAGCTTTTAATGAATAGAAAATTATACTGCTGGCAGCAGTTCAGCTGAGATTAACATAATGCAAGAAGCAACCAACTGATAGATTACAGAGCGTTTTGAGGTTAAGGAAATGTGCATACATGGGCAAAGTTTTGAAACCACCTAGAACAAAGAAACACCTTCTTGAAATGGCTATCATAGTTCTTTGTCATTTTCTGGTGGAAAAGGGCTCTTAAGATTTGAAGAGTTTGTTTTTTGTTGTTTGTTTTACAATGCTAAAGATTAAACTCTGGTCCTCACACTAGTTGAGTGTTGAGTTTTGTACCACTCAGCCACCTCCTCAGTTCGTTGTTTTTTTGTTTTTGTGTTTTTTTTTAGCACATGTTCATATTGAGGACAGCTTTGGAGCATGCAAGTTTTTCCTCATTTCCTTCTTCCCTCATTTATGAACATTGAAGTTTTCCTACTTACACTTTATCTAAATGTTGATATTTTTACTATTGATTCTGATCTAAATGTTCATATAAAATACCTGATATCAATTTTTTAAATCTTTGTTTTTTATCTTTTAAAAAAATCTAACTCACCTTTTTGTTTGAATTAGATTACTGGGAAGAAAGCATATGTGACAAGCCAGCATATTTATGAAGCCATTAAATCATTGTGGACAAGAAGGGACAAAAAAGAATCACTCTCTGAACCTAAAGAAAAAATTAAGGTAGAGTTTAAATGGACAAGGTTTTTGCCTGGCTCATGTTAGGCCTGTAATGGTGTTATAACACAGATATCAAAGAACAAAATAAAAGTAAATGAAAACAATTACAATACCTTGACACAATATCATTTTAGGATATTCTGTTGTCTTATAAATAAAATGGTTTAACTTAAAATTAAAACATCTTTTTTTTTGTAAACAGCTAGAAAGCCCCAATGAAACAGCAATATCTGCCAAACAGCTCACATCCAGAAACATCCAGTTCCTTTATCAAAAGAACTCCACCCTGAAACCAAGACCAAGTCAACATTCACCTCAGGTTTGTTTGGAATTATTCAATTTCATTTTTTATTCACCTCAAGTTTGGAATTATTCTGTTTCATTTTTTATTAACTATTTCAATAGCATTATATAGTTGGTAGTTTTAACTTAGTTTTCTTCATAAATGTGTTCTCTTAGTTACATGTGTACTTCATTTCTTTTTAGGTATGAGGGACTTTAGATCTGGAATGTTTATAGCCACTACATATTCATAATGCAGATCTTTCTGTATGAGGGCAGAGAAGAGAACTGACAGGCTGATTGAGTGAAGCATTTGATAGCACTTTATAAATGGGAGCTACTTTATAAGGAGGAGGAAAATGTACCTTTCTAGATTTTATTAATTTTTGCAGGTATGAGTCACGACGGCATAAATGCATATCAGCTTCCATTTCTCTTGCTATTTACCTGTCAGTTTACTTGTCAGTCTAAGTTTCCAACCATCCATACTTTTATTAACTTTAGGTACCAAGAGACATTTCAGTAGCAAATAGAAAGGACAATAATTCTAATACTTATATCTTTATAATATTTGCAATTAGTACTTTATGGGACCAAACAATGACAGTTATACTTTCTAAGAAAATACAATGATTTTACTATGACCAAAACGAATGTAGCAGTATGTTGAATACTATTTTCACAATATATTCACATGAACCTATAAGTTGCTCTGCCAGTGTGAACAATGTGAATGCTTCAAGCCAATGAGTTGTCTTATAGCAAAGGAAATATGACCAAATCAGATGATAGAAAAATAGAAATAGGAATACTCTATCCTTTATCAAGCATGCACTGTGATTCCCAATGCTGTAAGTCTATTGTTATTCAGTCCTCACTCAAAAAGAAAAACAGAATTAAAAACTCCAAGATATCAGTAATTCTTATTTTATTGATAATCAATGAGATTAATAACTTTGTTCCAAATCATGCAACTTACCTTAAGGCTTCCTGATACTAAAGTACAGATTTTTCCATTATTCATAGTTTTCCTAATTCGAAACAAGTATTTAGTTTATTTCATCATTCTCCTCATTAAAACCTAGCACATGGGCAGATGTTGGTGGCACATACCTGTAATTCTAGCATTTGGGAAATTGAATTTGAGGAGGGTGAATTTTTTTTGTCCCTAAAATACAAAATAAATAAATATCTGTCACCAAATAGCAAACCTGATTTGTTTACTGCTTTCCTGTTAGTTTTCCTTTCTAATCATGACAAGATATTAGAGGTGGTAGATTTTCTGTGACAACCCTATAGTTAACCATAGTCCCAAAGGATGGAAAGGATCTAATCAGTTTTCTAAATGCTTATCAACTCTAGAGTATCTTGGTGAGGCTAAAACTGCTTTAAATATGGAACCAAAATCATGCCTACCTAATATCTATTTACCAAAACGCCACATGTGGAGCTGTGATTCAAATAGTAGACTGCTAGCCTTGAGCAAAAAGCTAAGGAACAGTGCCCGAGCCTTGAGTTCAAGCCCCAGTAATGGACACACACACACACACACACACACACACACACACACACACCACAGAGTAAAAAAAAACTCTGTAGGATAAAACCAAATTTTAGTGCTAGGAAACTTATCAAGTTGTCAGTCAGAAACTTGGGAGTACCATACCTGAAAAACATGAAGGAACCAGAGGAGTAATGACTGACTCACTGAAGTTCTAACTCATCCAAACTCAGATAAGTGCCTTGACTACATTGAAATGGTAAAGTGCTTCACCCTTCTTTAAAGAGAAAAGGGAAAGGAAGGGTGCCAGATGCTAGTGGTTCACACTAATACAGCTCAGGGAAATGAGAATACGGATTGTAGTCCAAAGCTAGCCCAGGCAAAAAAAATCCTCATGAATCCCATCTCCAATTAATTAGCACAATACTATGCTGGAGGGAAAAACTGGGAGAGATTGAGAAAGTTACATTGTCCAAAAAGAAATGTACTCTTTACTTTAACGTATATAATTTTAACCCCTTTGTCCATTAACTTTATAATAACAATAAAAAACTTTAGGAAGCTGCACTGGAGGCATGGCTCAATTGGTAGAGCATCAGCCTCATGAGCAAGCAAGCCAAGAGAGAGAACAGGGCTCTCAATTCAAGCCCCATAACTGGCAAAAATAAAAAAAAAGGAAGAAAGGATAACCTACTCAAACAATGTAGTAGTCAAATGGTTAATGCAAAGAGGGAAGAAGAAGATATGGTTCATAATCAAATGAAGAAAAATATTACTACAACAACAGCAGCAGATCCAGGTGACCTAAATATTGAATAAAGCAGAAATGGACATTACAATAGCTATGATGAATGTGTTAACTTGAAAAATGATAGGCAGATGTATGAAAGGATGGGAGAATTTCACAGGTACTTGGAACCTATTATAAAAATCAAGTTCATATACTAGAAATAAATATAGTACCTGAATGAAAGAATTCATTGGATTTGTTTAAGCAGCTTAGTGTGTACAGAGCACAGCATTTATGAACTGAAAGACAAATGTGTAAAAGAAATTGCAAATATCCTCATTTATAGGCAAGAAGCAAAAAGAGAATTTCCAACAATTCTTACTTAGTCACCTTCCATCATTTATATCCAACTAGCTTGAGTAGGGTATGAACTAAATTATCAATGATTAGTTATTACTTAAAGGCTATTTGAAATAATAAATCATTGTCATCTTATAATTTGAAACATCCTTATTCCTTTTCTCTATATGATAACACCAGATTTTTATTTTTAAAACCTGCTAAAATCTGGGTGCTGGTGGATCATGCCTATAATTCTAGCAGAAAGCTGAGATTTGAGGATTGTGGTTTGAAGCAAAAGACCTTTGCAATCCAGGAAATTTGAATGAACTGAATCTTTGACCAGATTCTGGACAAGAATATAAATTGAGGAAGTAAACAGAAGTACTAGGGAACTTAGCAAATTTATTTACACTAATAACTGTTCATATATAAAGATACATAAAATTATTATAAGGTCTGGTAATAAAAGCAAACTTTCCACTTATACTGAACAATCACTTTCAGCAGGAGCCATTTGTGATGCATTTGAAAAAACACGATGAAAGCTAAACTATCAGTAGTGGACTCAAAATTTTTGTAAGAGATCCTTTTGTAGAATGTTTTCAAATGAATAAAACAAACACATAGTAATATATATATGATTACCTTGTCTTTAAATGTAGAAAACAATAATATATAGTAATAGAATTTGATACCTAATCTATTTCAAGTAGCAGTATTAATAGTGTAAGATAATCAGTAACTGTCATGTGATTAAAAATAGTGTGCTTTCTTTGTGATGTAAAATGTAAGGTACTTATAGAACTACTTGATTTTGTTGCCTATTTGTTATTAATAAATAATAAAATGCCTATGTTCCGCTTTGTGAGGAATAAAGACATATTTCCCCCATCCCTAAAGATGTATTGTATTCATAAACTAACACTTTGATTTGTAACCCCTTTATACTTATAGAATATAAGATCAAATCATTTTTTACCAATCAAAAGAATTTCCCCATCGCAGTCAAAAGATTTTCTGAGTCCAAAATAAACCCTCAAAGGTACCTGAGATTAAGAATTTCTAATCTATGAAGAACTATACTGCAGTTATGAGTAATGATCACTTATGTCCTGGTTGTATTTTTAGTATTTACTGATGTTACATATAAGTGTATCACAGTTTATGAAGTCTAAAATGTCTCTGAAAGATATGCATAGGCTTAAGTGATAGAGTACCACCTTGAGCCAAAAAGCCAAGAAAAGCTTGAGGCCTTGAGTTCAAGCCCCAGTACCACCATACACAAAAAATGGCATAAAATTAAAATAAAAACATAGGTTTAAGATAAATCATTCTATTCTAAAATTTCCCCGTTTTTGTTATAAAATGAAAAGTAGGCAAGTGTGGTAATCTGTAATCCTGTTTTGAGGCCAGCCTGAGCACAAAGAAGTTTGTGACACTCCATGCCAACTACTGGCTGTATTTGGTAGTGGCACATGTGATCCACAAGTAGAATAATCTTAGCCTAGGCTGGCCAGACATAAAGCAAGATCCTACCTCAAAAATAACCAAGAAGCCTGGTGCCAGTGGCTAAAATCTGAGGATTCCAATTCAAAACCAGACCAGGTAGGAAAGTCCATGAGACTCTTATCTCCAAATAACCGCCAAAAAGCTGAAAGTGGAGCTATGGCACAGTGGAAGAGTGCCACCCTTGAGCAAAAAACCCAAGGGACAGCACCCACGCCCCAAGATTCATGCCCCAGAATTAGCACACACCAAGACAAAAACAGGGCTAGAAGCATGGCTCAACTGGTGGAGTGGCTGCCTAGCAAGTGTAAAGTCCTAAGAAAGAACCAAATAAATAACTGAAAATCATTCCCTAGGGGGAAAAATATGGTTCAGAAATGTAAGAAAATAGTTGACATGTAAGTCAGATGGGAAAAAAGAATAACATTTTAAACTTCAGAAGAAATACTTTTAATTTTATCTTATAAAGCAAATATAAAAAAATAGTTATCTCACTGAATGCCAGTGTTCACACGTGTAATCTTAGCTAGTCAGAAAGCTGAGAACTGAGGATTGCAGTTCGAAGCCAACCAGCACAGGAAAGTCCGTGAGACTTTTATCTCCAATTAACTACCCACATGTTGGAAGTGGGGCTGTGGCTCAAGTGATAGAGTGCAAGAAAGAAAGAAAGAAAGAAAGAAAGAAAGAAAGAAAGAAAGAAAGAAAGAAAGAAAGAAAGAAAGAAAGAAAGAAAGAAAGAAAGAAAGAAAGAAAGAAAGAAAGAAAGAAAGAAAGAAAGAAAGAAAGAAAGAAAGAAAGAAGAGAAAGAAAGAAAGAAAGAGAAGAAAGAAAGAAAGAAAGAAAGAAAGAGAGAGAAAGAAAGAAAGAGAGAGAGAAAGAAAGAGAGAAAGAAAGAGAAAGAGAGAGAGAGAAAGAGAGAGAGAAAGAGAGAGAGAGAAAGAGAGAGAAAGAGAGAAAGAGAGAAAGAAAGAGAGAGATAAAGAAAGAAGAGAAAGAGAAAAAGAGAGAAAGAGAAAGAAAGAAAGAAAGAAAGAAAGAAAGAAAGAAAGAAAGAAAGAAAGAAAGAAAGAAAGAAAGAAAGAAAGAAAGAAGAAAGAAAGAAAGAGAAAAGAGGGCTGGGAATATGGCCTAGTGGCAAGAGTGCTTGCCTCATATACATGAAGCCCTGGGTTCGATTCCCCAGCACCACATATATAGAACATGGCCAGAAGTGGCGCTGTGGCTCAAGGGGCAGAGTGCTAGCCTTGAGCACAAAGAAGCCAGGGACAGTGCTCAGACCCTGAGTCCAAGCCCAGGACTGGCCAAAAAAAAAAAAAAAGAGAGAAAAGAAATAGCAAAGAGACAGCCCCCAGGCCCTGCACAGGGGTGGCACCCAAGTATAGCACAGAAAAACAATTGCCTCATGCCTATTCACCATGCACCACTAGGTATCCATTATCATCTTTAATACTAAAGAATATGAGATTGTTACTGTAACACCCATTTTCAGAAGGGCTAGGGTTGTTGTGTTGGGTTTATATGAACCTGGCTTTAGTCCTGACTCTGCCTCTTAGCAGCAGAGTGACATTGGTCAAATTACTCTCTCTGAATTAAGATTTCTTTTTTAGATAATAACTATAACACGGTCACACAAGTACACATTTTGAGAAATGTGCAATTAAATGATTTTAACATTATGTCCAAATCACAGAGTGTACTTAGACAAACTTAAATAGTTAGGTCAGGATTCGGCATAGCTGCTTGATACAATCAGGAGACATGGAGAAAGTGAAGTGTTTAAAGCTGCAGCTGGCATCAGATAGCATACTGATATAGTAAGCTTTTTATAAGTAGCTGGAGTACAGTTTAAAATAATGGTTAAAGCCTAGTATTTTAAATATGTAAATCAGTAACACCACTTATCTTCATTATCAAGTACTATTTACTGTACAGAATTATGTATAGCTACACTTGTATTTGATTGCCATAGGGTAGGTTTGTTTAAATCAGTACCACTCCAAATGTGTATTGTGTTCCAGTTGCATGTGATGTCACTAGGTGCTAGAAATATTTTAGCTCCATTATAATATTATGGGACCAATGTTATATAGGCTATATGTCATTAATCAATACATCATTACTGCATATGTGATTGTATAAAGATAACAGTTAGGTCATGGTAACATTGTTAGATAATGCATAAAAATAGCATTCTGCCTTACATACAATGATTGGATCAATTTCACTCAAAGAAATAGTACTCATGAAATCCATCAATAATCTTTAATACAGATTGAACTCCCTGCTCATTAAAGTAATCCCTTGACTATAGTCAGTCTCGTATAGTCCCATATTTTTAAATGCTATATAGTAGGCTGAAAATGTAAAATTTATAAACCAGTCAAGACCTCTTCTGAACTCTATATATTCACATCACTAGCTGCCTACTCAGTATTTATATTCAGACATTTAGCAAGCAATTAAAGTTTAACACATCACAAATCTAACTAACATCTGCATTTGCACAAAACTGCTGCTTCAACATTTTGTCCTGTCTCAGTAGATCTCAGCCCCGTTCTTTCAGATTTTGAGGTTAGTCTCCTTTTCACAACATACCCAATTCATTTTAGGAAATCATGTCCAGTCTGCCTTCACATCCTTTTTTTTGCCACCCCACTACTGCTGTCACCCAAATTAAAGCCCTTAGCAATCCCTCCTGGAGTATTGAAACTAATTCCCACTGGAATGTCTGCTTCTACCCTTGCTCCCTGTGGTATCTTCTCTCCATAATGGAGAGTGATCATCCTTCTTTCCTTCCTTCCTTTCTTCCTTCCTTCCTTCCTTTCTTCCTTCCTTCCTTCCTTCCTTCCTTCCTTCCTTTCTTCCTTCCTTTCTTCCTTCCTTCCTTCCTTCCTTCCTTCCTTCCTTCCTTCCTTTCTTTTTCTCTTTTCTTTTTTCTCTTCTTTTCTTTCCTTTGGTGCCAGTTCCCTGAGCTTTTGTGCTCAAGACTAGCACTCTACCACTTGAGCCACAGTTCCACTTCTGACTTTTTAGTACTTAATTGGAAATTAACCACTTCTCTGTTTTATTGAGCCAAATTGATTTTTCAGGTATGCCTTGGGTCTTGATGTAAGTTGAACTTGATGTAAGTTCATCCTGGAATCCATTAGCCACACACCTATGGGACACATATCCCCAATGCCTCCAGTTTTTTGCTAAAGTAGCACCTTTGCAGAAGACTTCCTGACCATCTTATGAAAAATTACACATCACCCAAACAATTCTGTATGCACCTGCCTGCTTTATTTGTCTATATCTATCTATATCTATATATCATTATACTGGTCATACATATATTTATCATATATATGTTATCTGATGTATATTATTTAAGATATTGTGTGTCTCACCCATACTAGATCCATGTCAGCAGAAATTTGTATCACTTATTTCACTTCCAATTCCTCAGTACAAACTAAGTTTGCTAAATGACTAGTTTGTTTTTTGCTTTAATAATTTTTCAGGTACTAAACAGTTTATATCTGACCCCAAGCTTATGGATCATGGGCAGTCCCATCCAGAAGATGTAGATATGTACAGCACTAGAAGCTGAAATAGACTGCATGGAGAGACTGCATAGAGAACCACGAGATGTGTGAAGTTGTAAATGATGATTTAAAAAATCATGTACTGGGTAACTGACACATAGAGTGTGACTTGAGGTGATTCCCTGACATCTTCAAATGTACAGCCAAGTAAGTGATGAAAACACAAATTGGGAATGCAATCCAGACCATATGAAAGGATTGGTGAGGTAGGTATCATGTATCTGATGACTTGAAAGAGAATTAACTAAAAAGCAAAAGAGAATGAAGATGTGAACATCAATAAGACTAAAATCTGAAAATATGTATGTGCATAGATACATATGTACATATATGTATCTGCTTAAGGTTTCCAATTATCAGTTGGATTAGAATGGTGTATAGAAAGATGAATGTGTTCTCTTTTTTGTTTTTCTTTTTGTTTTCATTTCTCTGAGCTGCAATAAAATACCCATATTTTATGGCCCATGAGTTTGGCTTTTACTAATTTTGACTCCTCTTACATATCTAAAAATATTCCTGTTTAAGAGAACTACATACTACAAAGCCCACCTAAGCTTTCTGTACCTGTCAAAGTTCATTGGACTTCCTACTTTATAGAGCAGAAAGATACAATTACTAGACATTAGCCTTCCCAAATGCATCTCATCTTCTAGACTTAATCAGTTTTGCATTTCCCTTTCTTGAGACTACTGCATCTATTTAGGCTCCTGATCTCATTCCTTCCCATGTTTTTTTACAACTATATTTTATGTTTAATTGACTGTCTTTACTTTTTTCACTCTTTTCTTTTCCTCAACCTCTAAATAGCTTCAGCTTTTCTATATCCAAAAGCAAGACAAAAATTCCTCTTCCTTCAAGATATCTTTTCTCTTGAGCATCTTCCTATGATTTTTATACATCTTTAAAAAATAATGTCTGAGCAAGGTGCCAGTGACTCAGGCCTCCAATCCTAGCTACTCAGGAGGCTGAGAGCTGAGGATCATGGTTTGAAGTCATCTCAGGTAGGAAAGTCTGTGAGACTCATCTCCCATTAACCACCAGAATACCAGAAGTTGTGTTGTGGCTCAAAATGGTAGAGCACTAGCCTTGAGCAAAAAGGCCTAGGGACAGCACTCAGGCACTGAATTCAAGCCCCACAACTAACAAAAACAAAGTAATGTCCCTTTCTTCTTTTCTTTCAATTTTTCTGTAATTTGCAACATCCTGGAATATTCATGAGTTTTTATGTAGTGACTGAACCCTTTACTCCTTCCTTGAAACTCACCCCTTCCTTTGCTTTCTGTTGTTCCTGTTTGTCTTGTTATTCTCCATGCTTCTTCTCTTGCACTTGAAAACCTTCAACATAGAGGCTCCTCAGCTTCCATCCTTGGTCATCTTTCATCATGTATATTTACTCTCCTTTTCATTCAATCAACTTTAATGTCATTACTAGTCATAATTTAGACATTTCTCCTGTATTATAGACCAATTTAGATTTCTCATTATTAGCTAAATCCACCTAACATCCTATCTCTATCCCAGTATCAATATGCCTAAAATTAAATGATGTCAACCTCCCTCTCATTTATTTTCCTTTTATTTTTTAATGTAAACATAGTAAATTTATTTGAAAGGAAAGGAAAGTAGTGACATTCTCTGTCTGGGTCCCTTTCATTTTTCTTGCCAGTCCTGGAGCTTGAACTCACAGCCTGCACACTGTCCCTGAGCCTCTTTGTGTTCAAGGCTAGTGCACTACCACAGCCACAACTCTACTTCCAGCCTTTTATGAGTAGTTTATTGGAGATAAGTGTCTCATGGACTTTCCTACTAAGGCTGGCCTCAAACTGTAATCCTCAGATCTCATCTCAGCCTCCTGAGTAACTATGATTATAGGCATAAGCCACCAGCGCCTGGCTTCATTTCTTATTTCTCACTTCCTGGCTAACTCACCACTATTTTCTCTCTTCCTTCAGAATGTACTCTGTTTTCAAGTGAACCAGGTAAGAGTATCTTACACAAAGATGGGTTCAAAGCCTGGAATTAGGGTTTGTGCAGTGGATCCTAGTGCCAACAGTGTCAAGACTTTTCATGTCCCACCCTGATGCTGCATTCTTATATGGCCACAAGATTGGTGCTGTATCTTACAAGAGCACCTACACATTGAAAGTAAGAAAGGACAAAGCAAATATGCAAAATATACAAATGATGCTTCTGACCTTTCTTTGACCTTCTACTTGCTAGACATCCCTTTAGCCAGTTAGTATGCTGCCCTACCTGAAATGGCAATTGTGCACCACCATGCCCTGCTCATTCTGTTTAGTGGGAATCTCATGGACATGCAAACTACTTCACCCAGTTATTGGCTGAGAAGGGGGTCTCTTGAAATTTTGGCCTGGAATGGCCTTGAAGTGCAACCATCACAATCTCAGCCTGCAAGTGGCTAGTATTATAGATGCAAACCACTGTATTTCTTACTCTTTTTTTCAGAAAAGTAAATGTTTTCTTCAAGCGTGGGTACCTTTACACCTGCAGTCCTAGCTACTCAGCAGTCTGAGATCTGAGGATCACAGTTTAAAACTAGCCAAGACAAGAGATGAGCAAATTCAGTAGTGGTACTCACTAGATGCTATGTTGAAAGTGAACTGTACAATTTGTGGGTGGGGATAGGACGGAAAAACTGGGAGAGAGGAAGGGAAGGGGTGACATTGTCCATAAAGAAATTCATTCATGGGCTGGGGATATGGCCTAGTGGCAAGAGTGCTTGCCTAGTATACATGAAGTCCTGGGTTCAGTTCCCCAGCACCACATATATAGAAAAAGGCCAGAAGTGGCTCTGTGGCTCAGGTGACAGAGTGCTAGCCTTGAGCAAAATGAAGCCAGGGACAGTGCTCAGGCCCTGAGTCCAAGCCCCAGGACTGGAAAAAAAAAAATCATTCATCACCTAATTTATGTAACTGTAACTTCTCTGTATGTCACCTTTACTATAATAATAATAAAAAAAAACTAGCACAAGAAGAAAAGTCCATTCAGACTATCATCTCCAATTAACCAGTGGAAAGCAGGAAATGGAAGTGTGGTTCAAGTGGTAAAGCGTAAGCCTTGAACAGAAAAGGCTAAGGGAGAGTTTGTTAGCCTTGAGTTCAAGCCCAAGTAGAGGTATGAGAGAGAGAGAGAGACAGAAAGAGAGAGACAAAGAGAAATGGCTCCTTAGAATTTTGCTCCGCAGAATTCTCTGTATATCTAAATCAGAACTCACTTGGCCACATACTTGGCTCAAGCAAGCTAAGTCCATGGAAATCCAGTGATAAAGAAGGAAAGAAGTAAGGGATTAGACATGGATGTTGAGTTTGATCTAACATAGTTTCTGCTACTCAAGTCTTCTAGCCTATCTGTCATGTTATGACAATTATATTTCTGACAACTGTTGTTAATAATTAGCTGTCTCTCTGAAATCTTCAGTAGCTCATCATTGACTGTGAAATCAAATTCAACTGTCTGACCTAAGATTATTATCTAATTTTATCTTCATTCTTACACACCATACTACCAAGGTGCTATACTTATGACATAGCACTTGCTTAGAGAACATGCATTCCTTGTTAAGATTTCTCTGTGTCTGCTAAGGTTTCCTTTTAGAATGTTCTGTCTCACGTCCCACATAATAATTTCCTACCCATCCTTCAAATCCAGTTCTAGTGGCAATTCTTTCTCAGTTTTCCAAAGTGGAATTAAGGTGTTCTCTGCACACCCTTGAATGTAGCATTTATAGATGAAATTATTATCCACACAATTAGTATTTTCTCACAGTCACATGGGTATTGCCTGTGAAATGCATGGTACTTAGCAGGAATTCACATATTCTATGATGACATTTGTAGTTGGACATAAGATGCCAAAATAATTACAATACTATCAGGAAGGAGAAAAACATACAAACAAACAACAGTACTATATGTGGAATCTGCCCTATGTACACCCAAAGATCTTTACAGTGTCCTGATTTTAAGATGTATTCAAATGTGAAAAATATCACATCCTAAATTTGATGAAATATAGGTTTAAAAATTAACTCAAAGACAAGTACAAGTGATTTTTGAATTACCTACAACTGGACTTATCAACATTTGTTACTGCCATTATAATATTCATTTGTATACTGGAGAGTTAACTATCCACAAAATGTGTTTCAAAGTGAAGATCCACAAGAATATGATGCTCACTTGCTGTATTTTACACTAATTCAGCATCAGATTGCTGTGAGATGGCATTCAAATGTGGAAGCCTGTGTTCAGATAAGATGTTGTATGGCTTTGTTCATTCTTCCCCTGCTATAGCTTGTAGATCTTCTCTGGTGAATCTGAACAGATGCCAACCCTCCACAAAGGAAAGGTCTATAGCTCCTTGGCGAGTGTAGTAATCAATAGAATCTTGGTTTGACAGGACGACGAGAAAGTGCATGTAGCCACACTGGGACTTAATGGCTATCTAGTAAAAACAAAGAAGCAAACGTTATTTTTATTGGAAAGGAAGTCTCCCTTAACATTTTAATGAAGTGATAGTCTATATAATAAATTAAAAGTGCATAAAACTTGTAATACAGTAATTGTTTTGCTATTCACTATAATTGTAAACAGAGAGAAGTCCCAGGGTTGTATGCTTTAAAACCCCTCTCTTTAAGATTCCCAAAGGGATTCGCAAAATCATTATTCTACAGAAAATATATACCTTTAAGACACATTTTCTCATGTATTTCCAAAATTTAAAAAATACCTTTTTATAATGCTGTGATTTCCCTCATGAACCTATTTTATATGTAAATCTTCCTTCTAACCACACAGTGATATGGTTGCAGACAGAAATCAATTATAATTTAATATTGCTTATATATAATTTGTGTATTTTATTTGAAAATCCAATTTAATTTCAATAAAAATTGAAATATATGTCTGATTTATGTTTAAATAGTTAGCTACTTATACTCTTAAATAATAGTTGATGAAGAAAGGCTAACACATAGAATATCAATAGTAATTATAATACTTACCTGACTTATTTTTCTCAGCATTTCAGTTCCAATTCCTAAATCTGTTAAAAAGATAATAACAAATGAAAACTTTTAAGTTGAAAAGTTCCACTTAACTCACTTGCTTTACTTTAAAATAAATAAAATGTAAAAATACTCTGTATATGGTTGTTATATATGTTGAAATTCCATTCATGAACACTTTTCATATATTGTTTTCCTAACTGGAATATAGTACCAATGATAATACAAAAGAATTTAGGTTTAGGTTAGTGAATAATTGAGTCTGTCACTACTGTACTATGACAGGTTATATATTTCTTGTCTATGGCTAATAAACACACTTAAATGCTGTTACAGTCCCAAGATAAAAGTATAGGTATGAAAGCATGATTTTCTCGAATGTTGATGAAAACGAAGAATAGTTTTCTCATCTGTGCTCTGAGTCCTTCCAGCAGTAGGATAGTGATAAGGGCCTGAAAATTTGAATTACATAACAGCATATTTATACTAAAATCTTATGTCTCCCCTCCTCAAAATCCAACTTTGTTTAATATTATAATTGAAGTTTTACCTCGGTAAGCATAGATGACATAAAAATCTTCAAGATGAAGTACCTTGCCTACCCACAAGTCATAGGTGAAGTAGTACATGGCAAATCCAACTATTTCTTTTCCTAGGAAAAGAGAAAAGGAACAAAATTACTTTTTTGACTTAACAATTCGTATTATGATATTTTCATACAGCAAATGTTAAAAATATTCACCTCCTCCACTATATTCTCATTCTTCCCCTCCCTTTTCCCCACCTTGTATAGTATTTGGGGGGTTCATTATGCTATATTAATATGAATGTATATATTTATACACAAATATATACTCACATGTATTAGTGTATTAATATTTATATAGAACATATTCATAATATTCATAGATATACATATTAATATATTAGTAGCAATATATAATAAACTAATATAACATATTGTTAATATATTATATTACTTATGGTAAATATATAAATATTATGTATGTAAATATATAAATAGCAGTATAACATAATATGTATTATATAATTCTTTTATTAAATATTATATACAATATTAGTATATAACATACAATATATTTTAATATAAAATACACAGCATATATTATATTATAATATAATTACAGATTATATATTAACATATTCATAATATGTAAATATATACACTTCCTTTGATCCTCTTTCTTGGCTGCATCTTTCTAGTTAGTCACCTTTTCCCTCATAATACAATATCTTTGGTTTTTGCTTTAGCTATTAAAGTAATGTGTACTGAAAAAGATACCAGTACATAAATATATACTGTAGAAGGTTTCGTCCTCTTTCAATACAGCCTTCTAAAAGATAAGCACTCTTATTCTTTGGTGTATGCTATTCCATTTTATTGTTCACATATGCCTAAGTATATACCACACATTTTCTTAAAAATAAGGCACTGAGTTTGTACATGCATACTCCTATTTTTATTAGTATTATAATGCAATACTTTGTTTTCAAGATATAGAAAGTGTACTCCAGAGTATATTGGAAAAAGGAAGTTTCATTTACCTGATGTTTTTTGTGGTTGGAACACTTCAGCAACCAGGCAATAAAACAGAGGATGGGGCCCAAAGCCATCCCTGAATAAATCTAGAATATCAATTCACAAATAATGCATCAGAAAGTTTATAACAGAAGAGAGGAAAGATGACAAATTAGGAAGCACCAAGAATTCCTTTCTTCACCTGGACAGAAAACATACAGACACTGTTTGAAGGAAATACTTTCAAACAGTAGAGGGGTTTATTTGAACACTTGCAATTCCCAGGTGATTGTCTTATAAATTCTAGTTAATTTAGGTCAAATTCAAAGGGTGGCACCAGCTACATACATACCTCCTGTCCAACAGAAGGTTATTGTAAGGTTGATAGTCTGTATTTTTGGAGCCATTTTCTGGAGAAAGGATGGGACATATGGTTAATGTCCTCAAAGTCCTGGAGCTTATGGGTTTTGTTTGTTGTCCTGGTCCTGGAGCTTAAACTCAGGGATTAAGCATTGGTCTCTGAGGTTTTTTTGCTCAAAGTTAGCCTCTACCTCTTAAGCCACAGTTTCACTTTAAGCTTTTTGATGGTTAGATAAGATGGTAGGTAAGAATCTCACAGACTTCCCTGCCTGGGATCCACAGATCTCAGCCTCCTAACTAGCTGGATTACAGGCATAAGTCACCATTGCCCAGTTTGGTTTTATGTTTTAATTATGATATATATCATATATATATATATATATCTGTGACATATATAACTATATATATATTGCAGCTAAACATGTTGGTTTTGCATAGTTAAAATCATACATAAAAGGATGCTTTAGAAAGCTACTTCAAGTGTCTAGGCAGAGACAGTGGCTCAGACAAAACCTAAAAACATAGTAAACTCAGTCTGATCTCTGACAATCAGCCTCTACCAAAATTGAAAATTATAAATATCCTGAGAGTCAAAATGTTCCAACACAAAATCAATAAAACACAAACAAAAGCAATAAATGAAAGAAACAGAGGACAAGAACACGCTGTAAGGCAAATAGAAAAATGGCAGATGTGCATGTTCTCATGAGTAATTAAATGTGAAAAGATTAAACATTCATTTCAAAATACAATGATTAGCAGCCTAGATAAAGCAATTTTTAAAACAACCATTAGATACCACGTATTTTCTCTAAAAAGCACACTGTAGAGTCATTAAAGAAAGAAATGGGTTGAAAGTCGAATAATGAAAAGAAGTTAATTTCATACAAATAAAAAACAAGACACCTCGATTGACTATTATAATACCAAGAAAAACAGACTACAAATCAAAAACCATCATGAGACAAGGATATTATATACTTATAAAATGGTCAATTCACCAGAAAAATACAGAATTTATAAACATACAGTAAACATCACAACTTCAAAATACATGAAGCAAATACTGATAGAACTAAATGGAGAATTATAGAGCATTATAATAGCACAAATGAATAAGCATTTTAATACACACGTTCAATAACATAGAACAAAATTAAGCAACAGATGGCATGAACAAAGCTATAGTCCAATTTGACCTAACAAACATATACAAAATGCTCTACCTGAAAATAAAAAAATGAATACATATTTTCCTCAGCTGCATATGGAACTTTCTCCAGGATTAGGACATATGTTAGGCCCAATACCTAGTCTTGACAAATTGTAAAAGATTGAAATTGCACAGTATCTCTTCTAATCAAGATGGATGAATCTCACTAAGTGGCTTGAGGAAAGAACTCTGTACCCAATTTTATATTTTTGCAGCAGATTCCTCCACTCTCTTGGAAGCAGGTTAAAAGGCTGACAGACTTTTCTATCATCTCCTTCATTGATCCAGTGGGTGCAAGTACACGAGTTCAGAAGGAAAATCTGTGGTGGAAGAGATGGTCACACACATATCCTTAAGAGGCTGTCGTGAATCAACCCACATGTCACCATATGGCAAGCTGGGAAGAAAATATTGGAACTTCTTTGTAATTTAATGGTGTTTGAGGAGAACTGGCTTAGTGTGTATCTAGGATGTGGGGGGGCCTGGCTTCATGTGGGAAATCCATTGATGGAGTTCAGTATCCCACAAGGGAATAAATGAAATCACCTTGGGCAGTTCTTCCTCTCCTCTATCATAACAAAAGAGACCCTGACATGAACACTTGTAGAGGCTTTACCTTATACTTAAGGCACTGTCAGAACACACAACACAATTTGAGCATGGCAAAGTGTGGATTTCAAGAGGCAGAGTAGATATTCTATTGGGGACTTTACCTAATGCTTTGCTTTATAAAGTACCATGTCTATCAGGTTTTTGGCATTTATTGGATATCTATTAATAGTACCCTGTCCATCTGTCCATGGGAAGTCTAATCAATGTGATCCTTTGGTGTTTCCTATAGAGACAAAATTAAGGAATCATGACTTCCAGAAAGATGGTGGCATCATCACAGGTGAACTCCCTTGGTGTCTCTGACCAAACAGAGATTTAGGGTCCCAGCACACATTTTACCTCAAGAGATCCATATCAATCAAACTAAACAGAGACTTATTCTAGTACAGAAGTCACACCATGGAAAAGCAAGAACAGAAAACAGTGAAGATTTCAGCTGAGCTGAGAGATTGCTGCCACATCCCTGCTGTGCAGGGCGATCAAGAGCACCATTCTCCAATCAAACTTTAAATAGAGACTCATTCTAATACTGGATGTAAGAAGAGAAAACAGCAAAGATCTCAGAATCAAAAGTGCAGAACCCAGGAGCGGCTGTGCCGGTCTGCAGGAGAACATGGCGGTCTCCACAGGAGTTAAAGTTCCTCGTAATTTTCGCTTATTGGAAGAACTTGAAGAAGGACAAAAAGGAGTAGGTGATGGCATGGTTAGCTGGGGCCTCGAAGATGATGAAGATATGACACTTACAAGGTGGACAGGCATGATTATTGGGCAACCAAGGACAAATTATGAAAACAGAATATATAGCCTAAAAGTAGAATGTGGAACTAAATATCCGGAAGCTCCTCCATCAGTTAGATTTGTAACAAAAATTAATATGAATGGAATAAACAATTCCAGTGGAATGGTGGATGCACGGAGCATACCAGTGTTAGCAAAGTGGCAAAATTCCTATAGCATCAAAGTTGTACTTCAAGAGCTGAGACGTCTAATGGTGTCCAAGGAGAATATGAAGCTTCCACAGCCACCCGAAGGACAAACATACAACAATTAATTGTAGTGAATCTCAGATTTGTCTTACATCAACAACCTTCTACTCATATTAATGTCTTGATTAAATATCACAATATAAAATACCTACACATTAAGTAAGAGAATTCCAGCTGGTAAACACGACCTGGACACTTGAAGAATATATTTAATATATGTACACCCATTATATTTTCAGGTTACAGGAGGAAAAATGCAGCAGAATTTTTCTTTCTCTTGTTAAGGCACTGTCACTTAAACATGAACCTGGAGTACTCGAATTAGAACTCGGGTTTTCAAGGTGAAAGTATGGCGAGAAGAGTCAGATGGCAGTGGAAAATGAGTGTGCTTCTGAAACAAAATCTCCAGAAGGAAAAATGGAAGTGGCATGCTTTATCCATCTTACTTAGTGAAAAAGCTACAGTTGAAATTGGTTAAAGTAGCAGGTACAGTGAATATTGTCACAAATTGTGTTAATTTTTGAAATGGTGTGGGTGCTGACTACTAGTAGTATCAAATATGTTCAGGATTGTTTTGATACCTGTATTTATAATAAAAAGATGTTGGGGGGGTCGATGAATTTCTGTTAAAAGCTGTTTCTGTGTGTTACATGTAACAGACATGACAAATATTTGTTTACTGTCTTTGTTTAATAAACCATGCATTTATGTTTAAGTCAACAAAAAGGAAATAGGTGTATGGATATGTGATTTTGAGATTAAAGGTAGTCTTAAAAATGTAAATAAAATGTGGAACTGTCAAAAAAAAAAGTGCAGAACCCTGATGAGCAGCTGCTGCTGTGGCCATGCAGCACAAGGTGGAAGGGGCTGGGGAACAAGGAGAGTAACACACCTGAATGGCTACACCAGGGGAAAACACCAGGAAGTGAGGTTTGAGACTGACACATCCAGGCACAGAGATGTCTCAGCAGGACTCCGCTGGCAAGCTCCACAGGGACTCTAGAATCTGTGAGTACCTCATTGGGGAACCGTCCCTTGGTGCACCAGCTCCCTGTGAAGACTCAAAATGTCCTGACCAGATCCCCTACCTGAGAGGGAGGAAATATACTTGAAGAGAGGAAAGACCCAAACTCTTTTCCCACACTTTTCATGGTTACCTGGGAAAGACTCCTGGAACACATCCTCGTCCATGCACCAGCAAACTACAACTCCCAATTCTCCTCAAAACTCTCACACCCCTTGAAGAGGCACACAGCCAGGGAGACATCTGGGAAAACAACACCAGGACTGGCCCTCACACAGGATATATGGCTGTAAAACATTAACTGCAATATGGAACAGACCAAATCTGTGACACACCAAACAGTGACTCTCCCTTTCTCTCTCTGTTTTTAGACAATGTGAATTTTCAAGTTGAATGTTCTGGGTCTACTGATTTGAGACATGTGTTTACAAAATTTATAATCTATTCTTTGTAATATACACACAATAGTATTCAACTCTTTGTTCCCTGTCCTCTCCTCCTTCTTTTCTCCCCTAACTTCCCTATAAACATGTTCCCCTCTCACTCATATATATCTCTGAACACCTCTCCCATCCTAACCTTACCTCACAACCTCAATACTTTCATCTGATAGTCAAATTTTAACAGTACAATTCCACAGCACAACTGAACTCTACATCTCCACTCAACAATCCCTACAAGCCCTGAACCCAGATACATAAATCTCAACCAAGGGACAGAACACCAGCTCCCCAGTCAACCAAGAAAACAAGAAACAACTATTTAGAAGACAATAGATTTATAAAAGATAAAACTAAAAGGTTCTTCAAATGGGCAGAACACATCACACAAAGAGTAGAAATATGCAAATCTAAGGAAATACAAGGATCACAGAAAATGGTGAAAGAAAGTAGACCTAGAAGACACTTCACCAGATGCACTAATTCATTGCTGATAAATTTAATGAAAAGTTTGGAAACATACACAAGACAATTTGTAAGCATGATAAGACTAACCAAAGAATAATGGAAGAATACACAGAACTCATGAACAAGAAGCTAAATGAAGTCCAAAGGAATCCAGCGAAAAAGCAGCCACATATTTAAAGGAAATCAAGGAAAATACAAACAGCCGTGATGTGAAAGAGGTCCTTAGAAATCCTAAAACAAGACTTCAAAAAAGAGCTAGAGGGCTGGGAATGTGGCCTAGTGGCAAGAGCGCTTGCCTCCTACACATGAAGCTCTCGGTTCAATTCCCCAGCACCACATATATGGAAAACGGCCAGAAGGGGCGCTGTGGCTCAGGTGGCAGAGTGCTAGCCTTGAACAGGAAGAGGCCAGGGAGAGGGCTCTGGCCCTGAGTCCAAGGCCCAGGACTAGCCAAAAAAAAAAAAAGAGCTAGAAACCCTAACAAATGATCAAACAGAATACCAGAAAAAGGAAAATAAAGCAGATTTAAGGAAGTGGTAAAACCTCCCATATTCCTGGGTTGGGAGGTTTAACATCACGAAAATGGAAATACTGCCCAAAGCAATCTATAAATTCAGTACAATACCCATAAAAATCCCAACAATATTCTTCAATGATCCAGAAGAAGCAATCCAAAAATTCATGTCATAATAGAAGACCCCAAATAGCAAAAACAATCCTCAAAAGGAAGAGCAGTGCTGGAGGAATATCAGTTCCAAGCTTCAAACACTATTACACAGCCATAGTAGTAAAACAGCTTGGTGCTGGTACAAGTACAGGCCTGAGGACCAATGGACTAGAATAGAAATCCCAGAAATGAACCCACAGACCTGTAGCCACTTAATATTTGATAAGGGAGCCAAAAACACAGGATGGAAGAAAGTCAGCCTTTTCAACAAATAGTGCTGGCAGAATTGGCTATATACGTGTAAAAGGCTGAAGCTAGATTCTGACATATCACCCTACACCAGAATCCATTCCACATGGATCAAAGACCTCAATGTAAGACCAGATACCCTATAACTATTACAGGAATGGATACAGGTACAGTAAGACACCTTGGCACAGGTCAAAACTTCCCAAGTAAAGATTTAGAAACACAAATCAAAGAAAGTCTGGATAAATGGGATTGTATGAAACAGCAGAGCTTCTGCATGGCAAAGGACATAGCTTGCAAGATAAATAGAAAGCTCACAGAATGGGAGACTATATTTCCTAGCTATGTGTTAGACAAAGTCCTCATATCTGAAATATACTTAGAGCTCAAAAAATTAAATCCCCCCCAAAATCCTCAAAGAAACAACCACCCCATTAATAAGTATTCTAAAGAGACTTTTCCAAAGAACAAATAAGAAAGGCCAATAGACACATGAAGAAATGTTTAACAACTCTGGTCATAAAAGAAATGCAAATCAAAACAACACTGACATTCCACTTCACCCCCAATTAGAATGTAAACTTGTTCAAGCACTCTGGAGAGCAGTATGGAGGTTCATTAGAAGACTAAATATAGACTTTTCCTGTGACCCAGCAATCCCTCTGCTGGGCATTTATCCAAATGACCACAAACCATGCTACATCAAAGCAAACAGCACGAGCATGTTCACTGCAGCATTGTTTATCACAGTCAAGATATGTAATCAACCTAGATGTTTGTCAGTGGACAAATGGATTTTAAAAAGTAATATATATATATATATATGAATTCTGCTAATCTAACATAAAGAATATTGTACCATTTGTAAGGAAATAGAAAGACTTGGAAAAAATTGTATTAAGCACAGCAAGCCAGAGGCAAGGAAATAAAGGCTCATGGTTTCTCTCATTTGTGCTAACTAGAATGCGCCTATATATGCACGCACACTGGGACATGATAAATTATATAGTACTCTAGACATTCAGACACTGAGGCCAAAGGAGGATATGATATGCATAGGAGTGACTGACAAAGGCTTAATAGCTATGTGCAGATGATCACATAATATTCTATGAAATGAACTCTAAGAAAAGGGAATGAGACAGTTTTTAGTTGTCATTGTTGCTGTTCTTGTTTTCCTTTCCTTCTGTTTTGTTAGTTTGTATTTGTATGTGGGGCACAGAAAAGTTTTGGAACAAGGATGAATAAGTACAACCGTGGTACTCACTAGGCACTATCTAGAAAATGAACTGTCCGTCTTGTGGGTGGGGACAGGAGGGAAAAACTGGGAGAGAGTGATGGGAGGGAAGACATGGGTCATAGAGAATTGTACTCATTCTCATTACCTGATCCATGTAACTGTAACCCCTCTGTATATCAATTCTACAATAACAATCTTAAAAAGGGAGCACTCTCCCTTTCCCACTAGTGAGGCTATTCCCATTTAAACCAGTACCCAGAGCAGGATCAGAGACTGAAACTGAGGATCCATGTTTGATGGTAGTTGCTAATCTGTATTACCCTTACCAAGGAAGATAAACTCTTGTTTCCTTTCTTTTTCCTTTTCTTTCTCTAGTTGTGTAGCACATCACCCAATATCCTTATCCTACTAACTCTGTCTTATCTTTCCTATCCATTCGACATCTCTGGTATTATCATCCCTTTCCACAGTAATGGACTTATGTATCTATTCAAGAATATATAAGACAACTACACCTATCACATTATATTCCCCTTCTTGTCATCTTTCTTCCTCTACATTTCTTACTCTCCCTATTCTTTTCTTTGTGCCCATCCTGGGGCTTGAACACAGGGCCTAGGTGCTATCCCTGGGCTTTTTCTCACAAGCTTTTTAATCTCAAGCTCTACCACTTGAGCTACAGCTCCCCTTCTAAATTTTTGGTAGTTAATTAGAAATGAGACACATGGACTTTCATGCTCAAGCTGGTTTTGAACTGTGATCCTCATATCTCAGCTTCCTGAGTAGCTAATATTACAGTTGTGGGCTACTGACATCTGGGTTCTCCCTATTCTTTGTTGCTGAGATCCAGCGTCTACACATGATACTGTTATCCTTCTAGCCTTTTCCCATACAACACAAAATCCCTAGCTCCTGATATATATTATATGATTGATTGTTTAAAGTTGCTGAATGATATCTTGCTGTTTGAAAATATCTCATTGACTTTTGAATGGGAGAAGTTATTAGAGCTGAGATACACCCTCAACACAGTAGCAAGATAAAACTGATCAACTCAGCTATTGCATAGAGAATAACCCAACAGAAAGACTTCAGGCACCAAAAACTCAAACTTTAAAAGGTCTTGAATACATCCAAACAAATAAAATTTGGGCCAAAATCAATGAAATAGTGACTAAAAACACTGTACAAAAGAATCACTGAAACAAAGAGTTTCTTCTTCAAAATGATTATCAAAATTGATAAAAGTCTTATCCAGTCTGACTGAAAGGAGAAGATGAATCATGCAAATAAATAAAATTAGAGGTAGAAAATGGGGATGTCACTATAAATCCAAGTGAAATCCAAAAAATGGTAGAAAAATAGCTTGAAAAATCTTTACTCGGGGCTGGGGATATGGCCTAGTGGCAAGAGCTTGCCTCGTATACATGAGGCCCTGGGTTCAATTCCCCAGCACCACATATACAGAAAACGGCCAGAAGTGGCGCTGTGGCTCAAGTGGCAGAGTGCTAGCCTTGAGCAAAAAGAAGCCAGGGACAGTGCTCAGGCCCTGAGTCCAAGCCCCAGGACCGGAAAAAAAAAAAAAAAAGAAAAATCTTTACTCATATAAACTGCAAAATCTAGTAGAAATAGATATAATTCTAGACAACCTCAACATATCAAAATTGATCCAAGAACATATAAACCACCTAAACAGATATACATTACCATATGGCAATGGTTGCACAACATGGTATGTGTTTAATACCACTGAATTGTACTACCTGTTAAGGGTGTGGTGTGTGTGTGTGTGTGTGTGTGTGTGTGTGTGTGTGTGTGTCCCAAAGATCTTTAAAAGTTTATAAATAGTAAGCCAGGCACTGATGGCTCACACCTGTAATCTTAACTACTCACAGTCATGGAAAAAACTATCAAATTGATGCCCCATACATGATACTATTAATAGTAATGATACTAGATACTACTAGTGGGATCAATGTTATGTCCAAAAACAAATGCTACTACATGTCCACGTGTTAGTCCATACATTTATCCTTCCTTCTCTTTCTCTGAAAATAGCATAAAGTATCTTACCTGCTGCTGTTACCGTCACAGTGTGTTGTACATCATCGGAGGCAGCCAATTCCTGTCAATGTAGAGAAAATGTTCAGTTTATGATTTAGTAAAGAATTATTAAGGTGATAGTCATCGTGATGTCTTTATTCAGCATGTACGAGCATATAATATCCTAAGAAGTATTAAAAGTGAGTGGGAATTAGTCCTTGTCATCTAGAAACTTCAAATGGAAGACAGCAATGCAACAAAACAATAAAGAGAGCTAAGTGGTGGTCCATGTCTGTAATTTCAGCTACTTAGGAGGCAGAGATCAAACCATGGTGCAAAGTCATCCTGGGGAAAAAGCAAGACCATCTCTTAACCATAAGCTGAGGATGGTGGCACATGCTTGTTATTAATAAGTAGGAAGATAATAAGGTAGGGTTATCCTTGACAAAATGTTAGGTTCTGATCTGGATAATACCTAAAGCAAAAAAAAAATGCACTTAGGACTCAACTAGCTTCTGCCTAGAAAGTGTGAGGTCCTGAGTTCAAATTCCAGCATTGTCAATAAACAAAAATAACTAGTTAGCTAGATAGTGTTGCTTTCTCCTTAATACAAAGGTCAATTGTTTCGATTACTAGCTTTGAGTGTAACTGATGAGTGGGAAATAATGCAAAAATAGTTACTAAATATTCAAGTTAGATATTACAATGTATATATGATCTGAGCATCACAAACTCAACAAATCTTCTGTTTGCTGTAAGGCATTTTTTTTGCCAGTTGAACTTTCAACTGTTGAAATATTGCTTTTTATAAAACTTTAGACATGGGGCAATGTCATTCTTTCTGATAGAGGCATAAAATTCCATTGTGTATATGTACCACATTTTCCTGATCCATTCGTCTACGGAGGGGCATCTGGGTTGGTTCCAGATTCTCGCTATGACAAATTGCGCTGCAGTGAACATTGTTGTGCTGGTGGCTTTACTGTGATTTTGTCTATGGTTTTTCGGATAGATACCCAAAAGTGGGGTTGCTGGGTCATAGGGGAGTTCTATATTTAGCCTTCTGAGGAGTCTCCATACTGAAATGGAAGGACTTGGAAAAAATTATACTAAGTGAAGTGAGCCAGACCCAAAGAAACATGGACTCTATGGTCTCTCTTATTGGGAATAATTAGCACAGGTTTAGGCAAGTCACAGCAGAGGATCACAAGAGCCCAATAGCTATACCCTTATGATCACATAAGATGATGCTAAGTGAAATGACCTCCATTTTATGGAAATGATTGTTATATCAAAGTTGTAACTACTTTCAACATCCCATGTGTATCTGTAGCTTCTACTATTGATGATGTTCTTGTATCACCTTCTTGTGATTGTATCTACACTATCTCTGTAATCTTATCTGAGTATATTGGAAACCGTGTATACTGGTATTAGAACTAGGAAATTGAAAGGGAATACTAAATTGAGAGACACAGGGTAAAAAAAGAGAAACAACTACAAAAGCAATACTTGCAAAACTGTTTGGTGTAAGTGAACTGAACACCTCAGGGGGGGAAAGGGTAAGGGGGAGGGGGGTATGAGGGACAAGGTAACAAACAGTACAAGAAATGTATCCAATGCCTAACGTATGAAACTGTAACCTCTCTGTACATCAGTTTTATAATAAAAACTTTAAAAAAAAGAAATGTACACACTGCCTTACATATGAAGCTAACCCCTCTGAACATCATTTTCACAATAAATCAATTGAAAAAATAAAAAGAACAAACAAATGACAAAAAAAACCTTTAGACATTTAAATGAATTCTTTGCTTTGTGGTCTGTGTCTTACACTTTGAAAGTTGTATTAAAATATTCACTATTAGTCATGCACAGGTAGCTCAAGCCTGCAGGTCCTCTAATCTTAGCTACTAAGGATCACAGTACCAATCACAACTATAACCCTAGCTACTCAGAAAAGCCAGAAGTGGAGTTCAAGTGGTAGAGTGCCAGCCTTGAGGAAAGATGCTCAGTGACAGTGCTCGAGCCCTGAGTTCAAGTTCACGGCCTACACACACACACACACACACACACACACACACACAGTGAGATAGACAGACAGAGATTAAAGAGCTTCCTACAAAAGGACATTGGAAGAACTTTTGTGTTAGGACAATACATACATAATAAGACGTGCAATACTCTCAGCTAAGGAATAACTGTGATAACCAATCTCTAATCTGCTCCTTTATGGTGTTAGAAAAAATGGAAAAATATTCAAGAAGAAATCAAGCTCCAAACTAATCACAATATAAAGGTCTGTGATGCCTGCAGAGAAAATAATTTACTTTTTCTATTATTTTCTCCAGTGAACATGTATTAAATTACTCCCAATAATCTTATGATTGTTTGGAACACATATCTACTACATAAAGAATATGCAGTTACTTTTCTCTGGTTCTCTTATATGACACTTGTTGAGGTTGTACATCACATAAATGATTGCCCTCAGTGCTCCAGAATTTCAGCACAGTGAACTTGCCCCCCTTTTATTACATTATAATGGTTGCCAGGAAATCCATTAAAATAAACATTTACAGAAGAAGAAATTAATTCAAGTCCCTCAATTTCTGGAGGCGGTCTGTGAGTGGAATTCTGGGATTAAGGAACTGTCTCAAATTGTATATAAATTTTTTGGGGGAGCGATTATTGTTTTCTAGGAAACCAGCCATCAGATTCTACAGGCAAGTGTGGTCTTAGAAGCAAGATTTCCTTCTCCAAACTCTGTCATGAAACACCTGAAATTCTGTCACTGGTAAATCTTGTTTAATTAAGCATTTCTTTTCTGTAAGATCTTGAAAATGTGACATTTTTCTCAGGAGAGACAGAATATTCAGTCTCTGTGACTTGATTCCCATATGATTATTTCAGGATCCCTCCCACTATAATGACAAGCAATTTGCATGTAACTATTGTTTCTGAACCATTACAATTTTGTGAGATACGAATTGCACTAATCTTGATTTCAGGAGATGGGAATGAAGATTTAGTGACTTCTAGAAGGTTATATGCATTAGTCATAATTATCAGAACATAATTTGCACCCAGACTCTGGCTTCCTTACTCTCTTTCAGACCTACACGAATAAAACTCTCAAGAATAAGAAAACACAGGCTTACTTTAATCAGACGCAGGATTTCCAGGCAGTCGTCAGCCTCTGCAGGTCTTATTTGAAAAGAAGTAGTGCTTGGTTGTTTCTTAGGTGATCGGTTCCTTCCTTGTTCACTTGCATTTGATTGACTAGTGCTGGGAGGATTCAAGTTTAGATAGTTCTTGGTTGGTTGTTTGGGCTTTCCTTGTTCACTGGCACTTGATTGGCTAGTGCTTGGTAGATTCAAGTTTAGGTAGTTGTTACTTGATTGGCTTGGCCTTCCTTGAGCACTTGCAGTTGATTGGCTAGTGCTTGGTGGACTCAAAGTTAGATTGTTCTTACTTGACTGGCTTAGCCCGTATTGACTTGCATCTGATTGACTGCTGATGCTCAATCCGTCTATGGTTAACTGGCTCATATCGAGCTTAGTCATAATTGAACGGATGACAACTGGGCTCCTCAAAGCTTCTTGACTCTTACTTAGTTCACTCATATCTTGGTAATTTTTGCATGGTGTTCTCATCACTGGACACCACTTGTTTGCTTGGCTTCGGTCTACGTGACTTGTACCTGGCTGGCCGGTTACTGGATTATTCATACCTGCTTGCCATAAACTGGGGTGACTTAAGCTTTTGGGGCTTATTTCTGATTGCGACATATCGAGATACTTCGTGTCTACTTTCTTCATATCATGAAGACTTACGCTTAGTAGATGCCTGTCTGATTGGTTCTTACCAAAGAAGCAGGAGTCAGGAAGATTTGTACCTGGTTGATTTGCATCTGTTTGGTCCATATCTGTTAAGGTTGGTTTGGTCACTCCTGATTTGTTCTTGCCCTGTTGATTCATATCTTGATGGGGGAAGATGACTTGGCCCAAAGCTGGTTGATCTACGATGGGATGGCAGATGATTCCTTGGCAGCGAATAGGTTGGCTGATGAGAATCTCAATGAAACAGAATCTTAATGGCGACGATGTGGTGAGAGGCTGCTGGCTCTTTCCTGTTCTCCCTGTAATTCAAAAATTGAGATTGGTCTACATGAAGTTAGGAATTGGAAAGAAAAGAAAAGCATCTCTACTTGATACCTTGAATCAGATGGAGTTGACTTTACCAGCAGTGACAGCCACAAGTTTCATTGGATTTCAGGTTGCCATATGGACTTTTGCTGCCAACAGGCACAGAGGGGAAGAAGGAAATGAGCCTTGGCAAGACTTGCCACCCTACTTCCTACAGTGTGACCCCATCAGTAAGGATGAAGTCACAATGCAGACAGTGTTGCTCCCCCATTGGGTGGGGGAGGGGAAAGATAGGGTGGGACAGGAGCCAATCAGAGAGGCTTTCATTAAAACTTTATTCCCGGGGCTGGGAATATGGCCTACTAGGCCTCATATACATGATGCCCTGGGTTCGATTCCTCAGCACCACATATATAGAAAACTGCCAGAAGTGGCTCTATGGCTCCAATGGCAGAGTGCTAGCCTTGAGCAAAAAGAAGCCAAGGAGAGTGCTCAGGCCCTAAGTCCAAGCCCCAGGACTGGCCAAAACAAACAAACAAAAAAAACCTTTATTCCCTCCCTTCTAAGCAGATAAAGCAAGAACCAAGCTTATGCTTGGCAGTCCACTAAGAGTGCATGTAATTTTAAACAACCATTTTAGAAACTAGTCCAAACCTAATGACTTTTTCCATTCCCCAGTCCATGCAAATATGTCACTTCCTCATTCTAGCCTGTTTTTGTCTTTAGTAGACAGTATAATGCTTGAAAAGGGTTGTTCTGGTGAGATACTCCAAACTTTTTTTTGTTTGTTTGTTTTTCTTTTTTTTCCCAAATTTTTATTATCAAACTGATATACAGAGAGGTTACAGTTTCATACGTTAGGCATTGGATACATTACTTGTACTATTTGTTACCTTGTCCCTCATACCCCCCCTCTCTCCTCCCCCTTTCCCTTCCCCCCCCCATGTGGTGTTCAGTTCACTTACAGCAAACAGTTTTGCAAGTATTGGTTTTGTAGTTGTTTTTCTTTTTTTACCCTGTGTCTCTCAATTTTGGTATTCCCTTTCAGTTTCCTACTTCTAATACCAGTATACACGGTTTCCAATATACTCAGATAAGATTACAGAGATAGTGTAGGTACAACCACAGGAAGGTGATACAAGAACATCGTCAATAATAGAAGCTACAAATCTTGAATGCACAAAACATTTCTTTAAAGAAACAATGGCTACCATTTAGTTAGATTTTTTAAATTATTACCTGGGAACCACTTTGTATTTTCGCATTCTATCCTACAATCCTTCTTATCTAATTCTGAGGAAACCAACTCCTGGTTGCCTGCCTGAGGCTTCATGATAGTAGAGAAGCAAGATTCGTCCCTGAGTCTATCTTCCTTTCTTCTCCAGACTGTCACCTTTGTAAATACCCCTCCTCTTATACTCAAACTCTTTCTCCTGCCTCAGATGTGGCCCTTTTACCCTCAAATCCCCTCAATATTTGTTCCCTTATCATTTAGCCTACTGGATTGTGTCCTCCACAATGTATATTATGTAGCTGATGTTGATACGGTTTTAGGTGACACTTTCTCAACTATACTAGAGAAGTTTGGTTGAAGCTATCATACGTCTCCTACTGTGCTGAGCTTTACACATGCTTCATCTCACTTTATGATGAAAGCAACTTGGAAAAGGTGTACTGTTGTACCTAGTCTTATCAATACACTAAAACTTAGAAATATTAACTGATTTCTCCAATTCTATTAAATACACCAGTGGGGCTGACATCCATGATCCATCCTTATATGTGAGAGAGTTCCAATAAAACTAGAATCCAATTACCACCAAGTTTGAATGTGTTAAGCATGCTACCTACAGAGACCTCTTCTGCAAATGACAGGAAATGACTCACATTACAAACCTGTGCCAAGTCTAAAACAAATTAAGTTTAGGTACATTGCTGATCCCGATTCACATTTTTCGTTATAAAAATGAAAACTCAAATTGAATAAGTATTGCCTGTGTTCTTAAATACTGTTCTACGGAACACTTGTATTCATTATCATAACAATCCCACAGGTAGATAATACTAATATCTCTATTTGGCAAAGAAATTAAGAGCCATAGAAATTAAGTAACTTGTCATCAATCACACAGCTAAATGGGGAGGTAAAATGAAGAAACCTCAGTTATTTTCTTTCTGAAGTGGTAGGAATGAAGCTAAATAATCTTGTGTTGGCTTTTCAAAATCAAGCAAAGTGTACATTTATTGTAAGGGTGATGCATTGTTTTAGCTTTATTAATAAGACATGCTAGGTTTTCAGTGGAAAGACTAAGAAAATACAATTAAACAATAGTTTAATGATCAAGAAGTAGCTAATAAATTCGTCTTGGCTCATACACCTTTACATCAGTTAAAGACCATTTCATTGTTCATGTTTTGTTTTGCTTCTGGATATAGCATTGGATTTAAATATTTTAAAATATTTTGGATTTGAACATTGTACAACTGAACATAGCTTAAAGGAATACACTCTAAATATACTCTTGTTGAATGAAGCTGCAGTACTTGCCCCAAATTGGAAATCCAGAATGAGACTATTCATCAGCTATTCATGATATGTCAAAGTTAGATCTAAAATGTATTAGAAGATAACCAATTATACAGGATTCTATCTAGATAGGTACAGTAAAACCAAAAAAGGATACTCAGGAGAGAATCACAAAGGCACAGTGCCTACGCATTTTTATATATGTGCCTCTTCATACTTATATAAAATAATATACATATTGAAACTAACTCCAAGTATGGAAAGAAGGGACTTCCTTCCTCCCTTCCTCCCTTCCTCCCTTCCTCCCTTCCTCCCTTCCTTTCTTTCTTCCTTCTTACTTTCTTTCTTAGTTTTTAGTTTTTTGGTTTTTTTTTTTACCAGTCCTGGGGACGGGACTTAGGGCCTGAGCACTGACCCTGGCTTCTTTTTGCTCAAGGCTAGCCCTCTGCCACTTGAGCCACAGCGCCACTTCTGGCCGTTTTCTGTATATGCGGTGCTGGGGAATTGAACCCAGAGCCTCATATATACGAGGCAAGCACTCTTGCCATTGGGCCATATCCCCAGCCCCAGTTTTTAGTTTTTGATGTTCCTGTCTTCTTTACCTTCTTTACCAAAGATATACTTAGTTGTATATCTTTAGAAGGGTAGGAGGGAAGGCACAGAACTTGAGGTAAAAAGGGAAAACAGTGTCAGAGTGGAGATCACTGGACACTGATGGAAGTGAACTATACAACTCGTGGGTGGAGATGGGAGGGAGGGACTGGGAGAGAGTGAGGGAACAGAAGACCCTGTGCGAAAAGAAATGTACTCATTACCTGACTCATGTTATTGCAAACCGCCTGTAAATCACCTCCATAATAACAAAAGAAAAATTAAAAAATCTACTGTACTGATAAGCTATGAAAGGAAAACAACAGAGAGAGAGAGAGAGAGAGAGAGAGAGAGAGAGAGAGAGAGAGAGCACAAGCGAGAGAAACAAAAGCGGCAATAATAAATCGTTGTCACCAGGTGGCAGTGTTGCTTAGTTTAGGAAATGAAAGTTTAATAAATACCATTTCATGAAAGCATACACGTTAAAATTTGAGGTTTTATTCCCTTCCAGATATCATTAGGCAGTCTCTAAATGCCTAGTTTTTCTTTTTTTATGCTAACTTATGGAACATTTAGTTAAGTGGTTAGTTTACTAAGCCAAGACCATATAAATTTTATCTTTTTTTTGGCCAGTCCTGGGGCTTGGACTCAGGGCCTGAGCACTGTCCTGGCTTCTTTTTGCTCAAGGCTAGCACTCTGCCACTTGAGTCACAGCACCACTTCTGGCCATTTTCTGTATATGTGGTGCTGGGGAATTGAACCCAGGGCCTCATGTATACGAGGCAAGCACTCTTCCCACTAGGCCATATCCCCAGCCCATTATATATATATATAAATTTTATCTCTAAAAGTTTAAAATGTTTATACATTGTCTGCTTTACTAAAATATTTTGAATTAGTATCACATTTAAAGACATTCCTAGATATAAATGTATGGGCCTGATTATACACTTAAATTCTAATGACTACAGAATATATGATTCCCCTTTTCTGATGCTGCTAAGTAAATACAGCTTGGTTTCATCTAAGTGAATATTTATATTTGACAAAGTCATTTGTATAACTTTCATCTATAGCAGGAAGACTTTAAATTTGTGGAACGATCCCTATTACCTTGTTCTATTTTCGTGTGTGTGTGCGCGCGCCCGCACGCTGGTGCTGAGATTGGAATTTAGGGCCTCTGCACCCTATGCTTTCTCACTCAAGTTTGTCACTCTCCTGCTGGAGCCACAATTTCACTTCTGGCTTTGGGGAGGTTAATTGGAGATAATAGTCTCAAGGACTTTCCTTCACTGTCTGAATTCAAAGCACTATCCTCAGATCTCAGCCTTCTGCGTAGCTTGGATTATAGGCATGGGCCAGAGTGAGCCAAATTATTTTGGTGCTCCATTTTTAAATCCACAAGCCTTTTGCATCTCCCACAAGCTGCACACAGAAGTGAAATAAAGGAAGTTTAAAGTACTTTGAAGGCATTCCTCAATGAGCAACACTTCCTTTTTTAGTAGAAAAGCAGCTTGATTTTTTCCAGTTTGAAGATACCAAACAATGTTCCAGTGAGCATATTTGTACAATATATTTTCAAATAAAAATTTTGCTCATTTTTGGAATCTACACATAAAGTAAAATAATGATAATGACACTGATGGTTATGATAAAATTAATAATAAAAATAACAAAACATGGGTTGTAAAAGTGGAATCATCTGGGAGGAATCAGGAAGAAGGGGCAAAGGAAAAGATATTGAGCTGCAAAGAGGAACAAAGTACTTTACATAGGAGAAAATAATGAGATCCATCAAACACTTAGGAAAGGAGGAAATAGAGAGTATGAGAATATAGAAGAGAAGTTGTATATAATTAAAGTAATGAAACCTTCATAGTACTAGCGTATGCTAATTAAAATTTAAGTTTAATGGTGCCAGGCTGTGGGACTAGGACCACCTTCTAAGTGTTAGTGACTACACCCATGGACCTGCTGAAAATCTAACTGTATCATGCCTGTCACATTGCTACCCAGAGGAAGATTCTGGTCCAGCGGTCATCCCAAGGGTGACCCCAGCCTTCCTTGGAGGCTTCAGCTGTTCCTTGGCCCACAGATACCCAAGCTGACGTGAGACCTGCTTTGGAGCCATAGCATGGTATCGCTGGCCTCTACAAGGGACTGGGGCCTATGCTGCTCAGGGATACCCCCTTCTCCACTGTCTACTTCCCTCTCTTTGCCAACCTGAACATCTGAGAAGTCACCCTTCGATGTGTCCTTCCTGGCTAGCTGTGTGTGACTGTGGCCACTGTGGCTATCTACCCTTGTGATGTGATAAAGATGGCTGTGGTCACTGGTCACTGCAGCAAGACATCAACAAGGACATGTTTTCAGGGTTTCTGGACTGTGCTAGAAAGATCTGGTGGCATGATGACCCCTTGGCCTTCCTGAAGGGTGCCTGTTACTGTGCTCTCATCATCACCTCAATGTATTGCACCCCCTCAGGTAGCCTACTTTCTAGGTATTGCTGAGTCCCTGCTGGGGCTTCTACAGAAAGCCCAGGTTTGAGCCCATGGTGGCACTTCCCATCCCATCAACCAGGACCAGAGAAGCACAGTTAGCCTAGGCCTGAGTGAAGGAATGTTTCACCCCACTCTGCCTCATCAACAAGGGAGGTGGGAGAAGGAATGCAGGAGTCCATATAGGACCACACATAGGCCCCTATTGGGTCCTGAAGGGACAACCATTGGGATCAATATGTCACTTAGGTAGAAAATGCAGAAATGTGTACATCCCTCAAGCCAGTCCTTCACCCAGTTCTGCCGGGCTTGAAGACCTCCCAGGAACAGTGCTGGTCTCTGGGCTGGTGACCCCCAGGGCTGGACTAGGCAGATTCATTCTACTCCTGAGTCCATCAGCTCCTGCCTCCTAAGATCTCCTGATCTACAAAGGACACCATCACATACAGACACACAGACACACACTCAGACACAGAAACACAGACACAGACAGACAGACAGACACACACACACCTATTCATTGGATCTGCTGCACCTATATGGCTCTACTTATCTTTCTGTCCATCTAACCCTGACTGCGCTTCTCATATTGGCCAGGATTCTGTTCTCTGCCTTATAGACAGCCTTGCAGAACTGGGATGAAGAGGCAGGGGTTCCCCTACCCCATACTGAGCCCAGATTTCCAGGTTGATATGGGTCACACTGAGTTGCTTGTTTTGTTTTTTTCAAGTCCTTGGGCTTGCACTTGGGGCCTAGGCACTCTCCCTGAGCTTCATTTGCTCAAGGCTAACACTCTACCACTTGAGCCATAGCGCCACTTCCAGTTTTTTTTTTTTTTTTCTGTTTTGTGGTACTGAGGAAACAAACCCAGGACTTCATGCATACTAGGCAAGCACTCTACCACTAAGCCACATTCCCAACCCTCGCACTAAGTTTAGATGTCTAGAACGCCCCCCCCCCCCAACACACACATACACACAAGGGTACGCACACAGGTGCACAGGAACTGGGAACTTCTGTATCCTAGGGCCTTCACCGAAGGTAAGACCTAGACTCCATGATGTTTTATTCCCTATATTGTAGGCATGTGCTGTGTCTCCCCTCCTTTAGCTGATCTGGCTGCTTGGGATGGGGCTATGAGAACACTGCTGCTCCTTCTGCTGTAGACAGGCACTATTTGTTCTGTGGGCTGTGTGAACCCCAGCCCCACTATTGACCTCATCCCAGAGTTTATCTCTCCAGCCTTTCTTCGGAGATATCCACCCCTGGAAAATGGAAAAGAAGACATAAGGGCAAGTGTGGCGCCTGGGGTTACCTTCTCTGCTGGTGCCCAGACCTCTAGGGCCCACCGTACTCTCTAGGCCTCTGTCCTTCCACTCCTGTATCCTCCACGTGAATTGAGGCAGGTACCCTCCTAGCCCAGGCCATGTTAATGATTGACCGTGAAGTGCTGGTGCTGTGTCTCCAAACCTAGCTCTTCCTGTGGAGGCTCTTTCCTCCTTCAGGTCCAGCCACCAATTCATGCTTTCTTCTGGGAGCTACCCACTCCTGACAAATCTGTACCTTGAAAGCTGCTGCTGCTTACAGATTTATATACTTTTTTCTTTTCTTTTCTTCTTTTTTTTTTTTTTTGCCAGTCCTGGGCCTTGGATTCAGGGCCTGAGCACCGTCCATGGCTTCGGGCTCAAAGCCAGCACTCTGCCACCTGAGCCACAGCGCCCCTTCTGGCCGTTTTCCATATATGTGGTGCTGGGGAATCAAACCGAGAGCTTCATGTGTAGGAGGCAAGCACACTTGCCACTAGGCCATATTCCCAGCCCACTTTTTTCTTCTGAAGGGATTTAAGGAGTTGTATTTTTGTGTCTTTCCATGTAAGGTGATCAATAAATACTCTAAGTAGAAAAAAATTAAAAATACCCCTTTAAATATCTTTATGAAACCCTGGGAAGTTTTTTGAAACTTATCAGGTGATGAAACAAAGGTTTCTAAATAGGCTGTCTTTGATATATAAGGCATTTAGGTAAAAGATTGCCTTCAAGGTACAATCTCAGCACATACGTGATGAGTATCTGAACATAATATTCATGTTTAAAAAGTATGTTTTAACAGGGTGCTAGTGGCTTATGTCTGTAATCCTAGCTACTCAAGAGGTTCTGATCTGACGATCAACATTCGATGGCAGTCCTGGCAAAAGAGTAAGATTCTTATCTCCACGTAACCAGCAAAAATGCTGGAAATGAGAGCTGTGGCTCGAGGGCTAGAACACCAGCCCTAAGTGTAAAAGCTAAGGGACAGTGCCCAGGCCCCAAGTTTAAGCCGCAGCACACACACACACACACACACACACACACACACACACACACACACACTTTTTTGCTGTTATTCTGCAAATATTTTAAGGAGAATCAGAGGAAAGTTGTCCTTACAAAACGTTTTGAATGCCATTAATAATAGTAACATCAAAATATTTTTTTTTGCCAGTCCTGGAGCTTAAACTCTGGGACTGAGCTTCTTTTGCTCAAAGGTAGAGCTCTACTAGTTGAGCTACAGTGCCACTTCTGAATAGTTTAGTGAAGATAAGTGTCTCATGGGCTTTCCTGCTTGGGCTGCTTTGAACCATGAGCCTCAGATCTCAGCCTCCTGAGTAGGTAGGATAATTAATGTTATTTTTAATGTCTAGATTTTATTTGAATAGCAAAGAATAAATTAAGGTTTCCTACATGTTTAAATTAATTGACTGAAGTACTAAAAGAAAAAAAATTAAGGACTAACTAGAGTAGAATGAGTTGGAAAATATTGATGAAATGAGCTCACCACTTTGATTCTCATTAAGAAAATGTATATTAAATTCTGTTTTCCCTCCTCTTAGTTTTTCTTGTGAGATGCCAGATAACTCAATTATATGTTATCATGTGATGATTTTTTTAAAAAATTTTGCTTTTTTAGTGTTTTCAATTATCCTTACTCTTGTGAGACTATGCTGTGGCAGCCTTCTTTCGGGAGCATAGCTGAGAAAAAGCAGAGTCAGGAGTACTCCTAGGGCCCCAGAGGATTTCTGTTCTCTTCTCTTTATTTGTACTCACCAATCTTGCTAACCTTTCACCTTCTTTATTATCTTTCAGAAATATGAACAGTTGAGAAGGAAATTTCAGCCCCCAAAGAAGTATAATATCAGTCTTTTTCTAGCTTAGATAAAAATAATAATTTTAAAGAAAATGACAGTTAAAGTGAAAAGTTCTTCAGAGTAACATGATTCTGCAGTGAAAAAAGCATGGAAGACTTAACAAAGTTGACAGCATGGAGAATGATTTAGTTTGAGGTCATTAGGAAACACCCAACATGGCAGGAGGCAGAGTTAGAGTTAGCACATTTCCACAGTTGGATTTGTTGATGTTGTTTGATAAGAGAGTTCTACTTCACTTGAACTTTGGAATTAGAAAAAAACATAGTAATAAACTAACTTCTGCAGTATCTTGGACTATCATGAAAAGGTTATTACTATGAATATTATACTTCGCTAAGAAATACCAAATGCTAGCAATTTTGCAGTCTACTCCATGACAGGCTCCTTTTCATCTCTGAGCCTATAACCAAAAAATGTATTCATCCATTATAGAGAATAGCAAAGCAAGTGGGCTCTGCTCAAGTCGGCTCTGGTCCTTGTAGTACAATGCTGGTTTGTTTATGATCCTCTTAACTTTCAGTTGGCCGGCTTGTACAAAATCTTGGAGCATGATCTTGGAATTCAAATCCCCTCTGATATAAAAAGAGGTAGTAAAAGAACATTGAGCACTGAAATAAAATTAAAACAACATGGAAAAGAAGCAAAAAAAAAAACCAGTCCAACTGTTTTATGCTTGTGAGTAATTTTAACATCTCTATGGTCTCCCTCATAGGGAATAATCAGCACAGGTTTAGGCTAGTCACAGCAGAGGATCACAAGAGCCTAATAGCTATGCCATTATGAAGGCATAAGATGATGCTAAGTGAAATAAACTCCATGTTGTGGAAATGACTGTTACATCACTGTTGTAATCACTTTCACCATGCCATGTGAAACCATAGCTTCTTTCCTTGATGATCCTCTTGTATCCCCTTCCTGTGGTGGTCCCCGCACTATCACTGTATCTTATCTGAGTACATTGGAAACTGTATATACTGGTATTAGAACTAGGGAAGTGAAAGGGAATATCAAAATTGAGAGACAAAGGATAAAAAGACAACTCCAAAAGCAATACTTGCAAAACCATTTGGTGTAAACCAACTGAACAACACATGGGGGGAAAGGGAAAAGGGGAGGGGGGAGGGGGGAATGAGGGAAGAGGTAACAAACAGTACAAGAAATGTACCCAAGGTCTAACGTATGAAACTGTAACCTCTCTGTACATCACTTTGACAATAAATAGAAAAAATAATCAAGAATATCATACTCCATTCATCACGTTTGAAGTAAAGATTTGGGGGTCTTTGAGTTTCATGTGAAGGCAAAAACATAAGTTACCACCACAGACAATTCTGTTACAGAAACACAAATAATAATTTGTCTTTTGAAAAAAAAAAGACTTCACCTCCACTATGCCTCAGTTTTCTCAGCTGCAAAATGGGAATGATAATGTATAGTCAGCCTTCCTCAAACTTCATAGATTAGTTGTGAGGCTCTAGATGAAAAAGTACAAGAAATTCCAAATGTAAGGAATTGCTACTTAATTTAGGGAATGATTGTGTATGTGCATGCACATAAAACAAGAAATAATTTACAAGGATATGATGAAGATAATTAAATGGCACTTCCTATTTTCTTGACCCCTTTCTCCACACTTTTGATCTCTGGTAGCTCACTTGGTTGCTGTCATATGCTGCCCATTTCATAGGCAGTCTTACCCACTACTCAGTCCAATAAACACCTTAAATGCTAAGGGAGATGTTGGCTAAAAGATCCAAAGTCTCAGTCACGCAGGAGGAATACATTCTGGAGATTTATTGCACAGCATGGTGATTGTAATTACTAACCATGTGCAGTATGTTTCAAAATTGCTAAAGGAATAGATTTTAAATATTCTGAATACATAATAAAGTAAGACATTGATATCTTAATTTGATTTAATCATTCTGTAATGTATATGTGCATCAAAACATCATGGCTATATAACTTGGGGGTAAGGATGGGAGGGAGAATAGTGGGGAAAAATGATGGGAGGAGTGACATTGATCAAGATGAATTATACTCAAAACCTGACTTAAGGAATTGTGACCACTTTGAGGAACCATACAATAAAATAAAATATTTCAAAAAGAAAACAATATTATGGACACCCTACGTGCATATAATTTGCAGTCTGTAAATTAAAAATAAGTGAAAAGATAAAATAGTACGTAACTACTCTGTGTGTGTGTGTGTATGTGTGTGTGTGTGTTGATCCTGGGTCTTGAACTGGGGGCCTGGGCACTGTCCCTGAGCTCTTTGGCTGTAGGCTAGCTCTCTACTACTTGAATAACAGGTCCACTTCTGCCTTTTTGGTAATTAATTGGAGATAAAAGTCTCATAGACATTCTTGCCCAGGCTGGCTTCGAACCTCAATCCTCAGATCTCTGCCTCCACAGTAGCAAGAGTTACAGGTGTGAGCCACGGGGATCCCACAGCATATCTACTCTTTAGACATATTGAAGTCATTCCCTTCCTGACCCTAGGCCTTTTCTTTTTCATATTTAGTCACGTGTCTCTTTTTGATATGCTATTACTCACTTACTAATTCCTAACTTCCAATTGTTAAGTTAATTCTTAGTTTTATATACTACTTTATCCATAAGCAAAATGCTTTTATATAAAGTGCCAAAGCACAATATCTCATAGACTTAGAAGTAATCAATTTTTTCCACTGCTTTAGCTAATTGAGCAGTTCTTAGAAATTGTTCCTGTTTTAATTTAGATGTAACTTTTTGTATGCCGGGGATGGGGTTTGAATTCAGGGCCTGAGCACTGTCCCTTAGCTTCTTTGATCAAGGAAGGCCCCCTACTATTTGAACACAGCTTCAATTCTGCCTTTTGGTAGTTAACTGGAAATAAGAATCTCATAAATGTTTCTGCCTAGGCTGGCTTCAAAACATGATCCTCAGTAGCTAGGATTGCAGGTGTGAGCTACTGGTGCCTGGTACAGGTACCTGATTGCTAAGTGACATCCTCTAAGAACATTTATAATAAATAAACATACTTCTGGATTGACTGTAATAATAGCTAGCAACTATGATTTCATTTTTTAATTTAAATTTTATTGTATAGGTGATGTACAGAGGGGTTACAGTTACCAAAATAAGGCAATGAGTACATTTCTTTTTGAAAAGTATTTTATCCATCTTTACCCCCACCTCCCCCCAAGTTGTAAAGTTCATTTCCAACATAGTGTCTAGTGAGTATCATTGTTGAATTGATTCATACTTTGTCCCACCATTTCTGTGTTTCCCCTTCCCTTCTCCAAATCAGATAGACTTATATACAGGACAAAGGGTGCAGAAATAAAAAACAGTGGCAAAAGGGGAAAAAAAGAAGGAAAAAAGAAAGAACTAAAAACAGTATAATAAAAAACCTTCTTGTGAGGACTTCCAGGAAGACGGCAGAGGAGCAGCAGAGCCCTAGCTGAGCTCCCTCTGACATTGCAGTTTTCACACCCTATAGAAACTTTTACTCCTAGAAAGACAGCCAGAGTAAGTTCTAACAGTACAGGGATTTTGGCCAGGAAGGAAAAAGCGACTTTGATCGTCTGAAAACACAGATTTGAGCTCCGGGCGGCATCCCGCCGCTGCGCCAGTGCCTGCACCAGAAGAGCTCCCGGCACAGCGACCCACATTCCATGTGGCTAAAACACACAGCATAGACCAGGGAGAAATTCTTCCGATGGCGGCTGAGCACGGACAGGATGAAGTCGCAGAGAAAGCGTGAGTACCCTACGAAAGATATTCTCACTTGTGCCCACAGAGCAGCTACTGGAAGGTAGTTCTTCACCCACCGCCAGAGCAAAGTGCCATCTTTGACACTGGCATAGGGTCAGACCGACTGGAACTAAAGCGGGCCCGGGAAAAGCAAGGACAAAGGAGCCATCTTTGAAAAGGGCAAGAGGGACCGACCAGTGAAAGCCAGCTCCTCCCAGGAGACCGCCACCTGCCTGGCGGGAGGCTCGTCCTGGGCTGTGGATTAGCCAAAGGTACCCTGCCCTGCCCGCCAGAATTTCTAAATTTAAAGTGCAAGCGGCGAGCAGCTACTGGTGGCACAGAAACACCAGACGGGGGAACAAACAGTTCCTGAGACAGATAAATGGTCCCATCACAGAGGAAGCCCAATTCCCAGCATGAAACAGAGCGGAATTCCAAAGCCAGCTCTGCCAGGCGGCCACCCCACCCAGGAGGGAGGAACTTCCTCCAGGCAAGCAACTCTCAGCCAGGTAAACCAGGCCAGAAGCGCACCACCCTGCTGAGTCCACAGCCTATTCAAAGAAAGGCGTTAAAGGCTGCGGCCCCACAGCAGACAGAGGAGCCACGGTTCCTGAGACTGTTCACTTCCCTATCTACAGAGGATGCCCAAGGCCTACCTGCAAGCTGTGCGAACCACAGAGACACAGGATTGAATCAACAGGGGAGAAGGGTCAGAACAGATCCACCCTGTGCAAACTGAAAGCAAGTCAAATCAGCCAATCAGGAAAATAGACTGCAGACCATCACAAGGAAACCAGAGACTGGGAAAAGACCACCCAAACAAGGAGGACTCCATTTTTTTTCTTTTCAAACATTTTTTAAATTAAAAAAAATTTTTTTTAAAAATTTTTCCAATTCTGAAATGTCGTTGGTTCCATTTTTAACTGTTTGTTTTATCAAGTTATTTTTTTTTTTGGTTGTTCGTTTTTCTGGTTTTTTTTTCCTTTTTATTTTTTATTTTATTTTTTAAAATAATTTTTCTCTGTTTTGTGCATCTGTCTTCCAGTATTTTTTCTTTATTTCTATCTTTCTTTAAAAATTACTTTCCTATGAATAACAACTCCATTCAATTCTGCTAACTCTCCACCGTCTATCATTTTAACCTTGTTCTTTCTACTGATTCTACTCTTCTCCACATTTCCACATCACTGAAACTAAACCAAAATCATCACCCCCCAAATATATTTTACTCTATTCTCTTTACTACCTCTAACTTTCCCTCCTGACTTACTGCCAGGACCTCTGGATTCCATTGACTCCTGGTTACTGGATAGAGCTTATCCCTGCTTAATCCGAGTGAATCAAAGGGGTTCATAGAGAAAGCCAGTCCAAAAAGAACTTAATATAAGAACAAGAATTGCTCATAGGGTTGTAACAGCAAATAAGTAACTACTGAATACAGGGCCACGGATTGGTTGTTATATTGAAATTGTATTCTATAGGAAAACCAAATCTAATTTTATAGACAGGTTTACAAGGTATCTGTATATAATTGTGAACTTATAAGATTTACACAACAGTGCTTGGTAAGGGCTACTTTGGGTCTTAAATGGTGCTCACAGGTGCTTGTAGATTGGCATTCCCAATCCAAATGGGCAGAAGAAACACAAGAAAGATGGAAAACAATGGAGTTTTTTCTCCCACTCAAAACAAGCAGGAAACAGAGCAGTCAATCAAAGACATAGAAGAGAACCCTCAAAATGCTCTACAAAATCTACTGATAAACATGTTAAATGAAAAGTTTGAATCAATACAGCAATCCTTCCATAAAGTAACAGATGATTTCATGGCCTCAACAAATAGAAAGATAAGTGAAAATCAAGAGTCAAATGAAAAGCTAGCTACCAGGTAAAAGATTTGAGAGACAGCACTCAAAACAAAATTAATGAAGTAAAGAAGTTCATGCAAGACATAAGAGATGACATGGAAATCATCAGGGAAGACCAGTCAGACTAACTGAAGCAGAGGATCAAATCTTACAAGCTGAAGATTCCCTAGAATCTATGGAGAAAGATCAAAAATCAATACAAATCCAGTCCAATCAACAGAACAGATCGCTACAGGAGATTCAAAACACAATCAGGAAGCCCAATTTAAGGATAATAGGTATTGAGGAAAACTTGGAGAAAGAAGTTCATGGGATAAGCAACATATTTAACAGAATATTAGTCAAGACTTCCCAAATATCGAGAAGGATAGGCCTATACAGATAGAAGAAGCAGCTGGGAATATGGCCTAGTGGCAAGAGTGCTTGCCTCGTATACATGAAGCCCTGGGTTCGATTCCCCAGCAGCACATACATAGAAAACGGCCAGAAGTGGCACTGTGGCTCAAATGGCAGAGTGGTAGCCTTGAGCAAAAAGAAGCCAGGCACAGTGCTCAGGACCTGAGTCCAAGGCCCAGGACTGGCAAAAAACAAAACAAAACAAGTTACAAGAACCATTTAGAACCCCAAACCGACCAGACCAGAATAGGACATACCACCGACACATTGTGATCAAAACAGGATCAGTAGAGTCCAAGGAAAGAATCCTTAAAGCTGTTAGGGATGAGAAAACAATCACATATAAAGGAAAAGCAATCAGAATTACCCGACTCCTCAGGAGAAACCATCAAAGCAAGGAGAGCTTGGAATGAGGTATACCAAACACTAAATAAAAATAACTACCAGCTAAGAATACTGTACCCAGCCAAACCCTCATTCATAGCCGAAGGTCAAATAAAAGTCTTCCACATTAAGGAAAAACTGAATCAATATATATACACCAAACCAGCTTTACAGAAAATCCTCAAAGATGTACTATACAGGGAAAATAATCAAGATCCCAATACAGACAGAGAAATGAACCCTAAATAGTAAACATCAGATCAAGAAATGGGAAGACACAGCTTTAAACAAGATAGTGATAATGAAAGGAGCAAACGATCATCTCTCAATCCTAACTCTCAACATTAATGGACTTAATTCTCCAATCAAATGACATAGGCTCATAAGTTGGATCAAAAATCAAGATCCATCTTTCTGCTGTCTCCAAGAGACACATCTATCCAGCAAAAGTAAACATCCTCTAAAAGTGAAAGGCTGGAATCAAATCTATCAAGCAAATGGCCCCCATAAGCAGGCTGGAGTTGCAATCCTAGTATCAGACAAAATTGACTTCAAATTAAAAAAGCTAAGAAGAGACAAAGAAGGTTACTACATACTAGTAAAGGGAGCTCTCCTACAGGAAGATATAACCATTCTAAATATCTACACAACAAATGTATGAGCACAAAACTTCATCAAACAAACACTACTTACCCTAAAAACACTCATAGACGCAAACACATTGATAGTTGGGGACTTTAACACTCCACTATCACCTCTGGACAGATCAACACACCAAAAATTGAACAAAGAAATCACAGAAATAAATAATTGCATAGACCAACTACACTTAACCGGCATCTACAGAATATACCACCCAGCAAGGACAGAACACACATTCTTCTCCGCAGCACATGGAACATTCTCCAAAATAGATCACATCTTAGGGCGCAAAGAAAATCTGTACAAATTCAGAAGTATCAAAACCATTCCATGCATTCTCTCAGACCACAATGGAATAAAATTAGAGCTCAACTCAAACAGCCACCACAGATCCTACAATTCAAGGAGACGAAACAACACACTGGGTCATTGAAGAAATTAAAACGGAAATTCAAATGTTTATGGAATTCAACCAAGATGACGACACAAAGTACCAGCTCCTTTGGGACACAGCAAAGGCAGTACTCAGAGGAAAATTCATATCTTTGAGTGCATACACCAACAAACTGGAGAAACAGCAACTCAATAATTAAAGGAAGCACCTTGATTTCCTTGAAAGAGAACAACAAGCCAAACCCCAAGTCAATAGATGGAAGCAAATATTTAAAATCAAATCAGAATTAAATCAGTTAGAGACGAAAAAAACCATAGAAAGAATCAACAAAACAAGGAGTTGGTTCTTTGAAAAAATCAACAAGATAGACCCCTGTCAAACCTGACCAAAAAAGAAGGCAGCACACTCAAATAAACAAGATAAGAGATGAAACAGGTAACATCACCACAGAAATAACCGAAATTCAAAAAATAATAAGGGACTATTTTGCAAACCTTTATGGCAACAAATTCGAGAACTTGGAAGAAATGGATGATTTCCTAGAAAAAATTCATATCCCCAAACTAAACCATGAAGATTTAAACCATCTAAACAGAACTATATCCAGTATTGAAATGAAATGGCAATAAATGATCTCCCATCCAAGAAAAGCCTAGGTCCAGACAGATTCACTGCAGAATTATACAAGGCCTTCAAAACAGAATGCACACCAATATTTCTCAAACTCTTCAATGAAATTGAAAGAGAACGTTCACTACCAGACACCTTCTATGAAGCCAGTATAACCCTCATCCCAAAACCAGGCAGAGACTCATCACGGAAAGAGGACTATAGACCGATTTCCCTGATGAACATAGACGCAAAAATCCTCAATAAAATTCTGGCCAATCGACTTCAACAGGTCATCAAAAAAATCATACACCATGTTCAAACTGGATTCATCCCAGGGATGCAAAGTTGGTTGAATATACGCAAGTCAATTAGTGTAATCCACCACATTAACCAGAGCAAGGTAAAAAAAAAAAAACATGGTTTTATCTCTGGATGCGGAAAAAGCCTTCGATAAAATCCAGCACCCATTTATGCTAAAAGCCCTGGAAAAACTGGGATTCCAGGGAACATTCCTGAACATAATCAAGGCAGTTTATGACAAACCAACAGCAAGCATAATGGTGAAAAACTAAAGCCATTCCCTTTAAAATCAGGAACAAGGCAGGGATGTCCACTCTCTCCCTTGCTCTTCAACATAGTATTAGAATTCCTAGCCAGAGAAATTAGGCAAGAAGAAAATATAAACTGGATCCAAATAGGAAAAGATGAAGTTAAACTTTCTCTCTTCGCAGATGACATGATCCTATACCTAAAGAAACCCATAGACTGTACCCCCAAGCTACTAGAGCTGATCCAAAACTTTGGCAAAGTTGCAGGATATAAAATAAATCCTCAAAAAACAACGGCCTTTCTCAAATTCTAACGACCCGAAGACCGAGGCTGAAATCAGAAAAGCAACTCCTTTTGAAATAGCCCCCCAAATCATAAAATACCTAGGAATAACCTTAACCAAAGAAGTGAAAGACCTCTTTGATGAGAACTTTAAAAGCGTGAAAAAAGGAAATTTAGTCAGAACTAAGGAAATGGAAAAACCTCCCATAATCCTGGATTGGGAGGATTAATATAATCAAAATGGCAATATTGCCAAAGGCTATCTACAAATTCAATGCAATACCCATTAATATCCCAACACCGTTTTTTAATGAAATAGAGGAAGCAATCCAGAAATTCATATGGAACAATAAAAGACCTAGAATAGCAAAAGCAATCCTAAGCAGAAAGAACAGTGCTGGAGGAATTACAATACCCAACTTCAAGCTGTAGTATAAAAACAGCTTGGTGGGGCTGGGAATATGGCCTAGTGCCAAGAGTGCTTGCCTCCTACACATGAAGCTCTCAGTTCGATTCCGCAGCACCACATATATGGAAAACGGCCAGAAGGGGCGCTATAGCTCAGGTGGCAGTGTGCTAGCCTTTAGCGGGAAGAAGCCGGAGAGTGCTCAGGCCCTGAGTCCAAGGCCCAGGACTGGCCAAAATAATAATAATAATAATAATAATAATAATAATAATAATAATAATAATAACAGCTTGGTATTTGCACCGGAACAGGCCTGAAGACCAATGGAACAGAATTGAAGACCCAGAAATGAACCCACAGAACTACACCTACTTAATCTTTGATAAAGGAGCTAAAACAATAGTTTGGAAGAAAGATAACCTCTTTAACAAATGATCCTGGTTCAACACATGCAACAAACTAAAACTAGATCCTTATATATCACCCTGCACCAAAATCAATTCCAAATGCATTAAAGACCTCGAAATCAAAACAGACACCCTGAAAACACTAAAGGAAGGAGTAGGAGAAACACTTGGGCTCCTTGGAACAGGACGGAACTTCCTTAACAAAGACCCTGAAAGGCTACAAATCAAAGGAAGGTTTGACAAATGGGACTGCATCAAACTGCAGAGCTTCTGCACGGCAAAGAACATAGCTCTCAAGATAAACAGAAAGCCCACAGACTGGGAGAAGATCTTTACTCTTTACTGGCCATTCAATGGACAAAGGCCGCATATCTGAAATATATGCAGAACTAAAAAAAATTACCTTCCTCCAAAACAAAACCGCAAAGAACCAGTAGCCCCCTCATCAAGTGGGCTAAAGACTTACAAAGAGACTTCTTTGATGAGGAAATGAGAATGGCCAAGAGACATATGAAAAAGTGCTCTACATCACTGGCCATAAAAGAAATGCAAATCAAAACAACATTGAGATTCCACCTCACCCCAGTAAGAATGTCATATATCAAGAAAACTAACAATAACAATTGTTGGAGGGGATGTGGCCAAAAGGGAACCCTACTTCATTGTTGGTGGGAATGTAAACTGGTTCAGCCACTCTGGCAAGCAGTATGGAGATTCCTCAGAAGGCTAAATATAGAACTCCCCTATGACCCAGCAACCCTGCTTTTGGGTATTTATCCAAAAAAACCACAAACAAAATCACAGTAAAGCCACCAGCAGAGCAATGTTCATCGCAGTACAATTTGTCATAGCTAGAATCTGGAACCAAGCCAGATGTCCCTCAGTAGACAAATGGATCAGGAAAATGTGGTACATATACACAATGGAATTTTATGCCTCTATCAGAAAGAATGACATTGCCCCATTTGTAAGGAAATGGAAGGACTTGGAAAAAATTATCCTAAGTGAAGTGAGCCAGACCCAAAGAAACATGGACTCTATGTTCTCTCTTATTGGGAATAATTAGCACAGGTTTAGGCAAGTCACAGCAGAGGATTACAAGAGCCCAATAGCTATACCCTTATGATCACATATGATGATCCTAAGTGAAATGAACTCCATGTTATGGAAACAATTGCTATAACACAGTTTTGACTACTTTCAACGTCCCATGTGTATCTGTAGCTTCTACTATTGATGATGTTCTTGTATCCCCTTCCTGTGGTTGTATCTACACTATCTCTGTAATCTTATCTCAGTATATTGGAAACCGTCTATACTGGTATTAGAACTAGAAAATTGAAAAGGAATACCAAAATCGAGAGACACAGGGTACAAAAAGACAAACAACTACAAAAGCAATACTTTCAAAACTGCTTGGTGTAAGTGAACTGAACACCTCATGGGGGGAAAGGGAAAGGGGGAGGAGGAAGGGGGGAATGAGGGATGAGGTAACAAACAGTACAAGAAATGTATCCAATGCCTAACGTAAAAAAAACAAAAACAAACAAACAAAAAAAAACTCTTGTTTCCACTGCTTGGAATTAATTTTGATAAGCATCATTTTATATGGTCATATGCACATAGCTATTGAGCCATTCTGATTCTCTCCTAAGAATATCCTCCTTTGCTCTCAGTGTGTGAATGCTTAGCGTACTGTTTAATTAATCATGTCCAAATGTAATTATTTGTCTTTTATTACCCATTGGATTAATCTTTAGATTTATAGACACAGTTTAGTTATTTATTACAAATGAGGGAAACCATGCAGTCCATGTTTATTTGGGTCTGGTCTATTTTGCTTAATATAATGTTTTCCAATGCTTCCCGTTTCCTTATGAATGGGGAATGCCATTCTTTCTGATGGAAGTAGAGAATTCCATTTAAGTGAAGAGTCTCTGCAAGGCAAAGGACATAGCTAGCAAGATAAATAGAGAGCCCCCCGAATGGGAGATCTTTACTAGCTATATACGAGACAAGGGCCTCATATCTAAAATATACCAAGGGGGCTAGGAATGTAGCTTAGGGGTAGATTGCTGGCCTAGCATGCATGAAGCATTGGGTTTGATTCTTCAGGGCCCCATAAACAGAAAAAGCTGGAAGTGACACTGTGGCTCAAGTGGTAGAGTGCTAGCCTTGAGCAGAAGCAGCTCAGGAACAGTACCCGGGCCCTGAGGTCAAGCCCCAGGACCGACTAGATAGATAGATAGATAGACAGATAAATAGATAGATAGATAGATAGATAGATAGATAGATAGATAAAATACTTTGAGCTCAAAAATTTAACCCTCCCCCAAACAAATCCTCAAACAAATCACAATTCTATCGCTAAGTGGCTAAAGACTTAAAATGAAGACTTGAAAGAAGAAATAAGAATGGCCCATACACACATGAAGAAATGTTCAATGTCTCTGGCAACTTTGATTTCTTTTCAGCCATTTTCTTTATTGTGGTACTACCAGTTGTTAAACTCAGAGCTTCTCATATACTTTCTTGGCTTTTTTTTTTCTCCTGTATGGTACATTACCACTTGAGCCCCAATTTCAGTGTTTTCCTTGATTATTTGAAGTCTTGCTATGTAGCCCACAGTAGCCTCAAATTTATAATCTTCTTGCCTTAATCTCTTATGTTCTGGGATTTCAGACATGTACAACCTCACTGGATTCCCAATAGTCTTTTATATATGTGTGCTGATGTTTGAACTTGTACTCAGGGGCCTGATGCTCACTCAACGTGCTTGCTAATGTTCTACCACTTGAGTTACACCTGCTTTTTGGAAGTGGAGTCTTGCAGACTTTTCTGCTTGGGCAGTGATCCTCTAAATCTAATTCTCTCTGTCTCTGTCTCTGTGTCTCTGTCTCTGTCTCTCTGTGTCTCTGTCTTTGTCTCTGTGTCTGTCTCTGTCTCTCTCTCTCTGTCTCTCTGTCTCTCTCTCTTTCACTCTTACCAGTCCTAGGGGCTTGAACTCAGGGCCTGGGCACTGTTCTTAAGTTTCTTTTGCTCAAGGCTACTACTCTATCACTTGAGCCACAGTGCCACTTCTCAGTTTTTCTGGGTAGTTTATTGGAAATAAGAATAACAAATACATTCCTGCTTTGGTCATCTTTGAACCCTGATCCTCAGATTTCTGTCTTCTGCGTAGCTAGGATTACAGATGTGAGCCACCAGTGTCTAACTCTGATTCTCTTGTATAGGTAAGATGAACAAGCCTAAGTCATCTATGCTGGGCTCTAATATCTGATAATTGTTTTCTTCCGCCAGTCCCGGCACTTGAACTCAGATACTGGGCACTATCTTGAGCTTTTCTTTTCCCCTTTCTCAAGGGTAGCACTCTACTACTTGATCCACACCCCCACTTCTGGATTTACTTGTGGTTAATTGGAGATAAGAGTCTCATAGACTTTCTTGTCTGACCTGGCTTTGAATAGCAATCCTCAGATCTCAAACTCCTTAATTAGCTACGATTACATGTGTGAACCACTCTAATAACCTTAACATGGAAATTGTATGCAAGGTTTTAGAAATAAATAGATGAATAAAACAAGCATGCAGACAACAGAGTAAAGTGCACTTTTTCAGTTACCCAGCATCTAGGCCTTGAGTTCAAGCCCTATGACTGACAAAAAATCAATCTAAAACAATAAAAAAGAACACTTTATAATTTTATTCCTAAGCATGTCTCTTTTTTCCATGCTTAGGAAAAATGTGCATGTATGTATGTATATGTGTATTTGTGTGGGAAAGAATAAAAGGAATATCTTTCATTGCTTTATGTAAATGTTAGATGTCACTTTGAACTATGAACTCATAAGAACATATCTCAAAGTCAATGTGTAATGACCCATAGGAATGTGCTTAACCAAGCATATTTACAGTACCATATTGACTATACTGACATCAGATGAAGAGGAATATATGCTTTCTGTGTGTGTGTGTGAGAGCTACTGAATTGAATGCTCAAGTACTTCAAAAATATTAGCAAATGAATTTTTTCTTAAAACATATCCCTGTCAGGAAGTTTATAATAATAAAGCTTTTTCACAATCCAGCCAATTCATTTTTGAATCACCCCTTTGAAAACCACACTATTGCTATGCAGTGTCTTAAATTTCAATGCCTAATTAAAAAAATTCACCGACCTTCTCAAGCATTTAGTTGACTCCAAGAATAAAGACTCAGTGATGGAACTCCTGACATTGAAGTATGCTGTACCCATTATCCTCCTGTTATCCCTAGTGTAGAAAGTATCTTCATGTTTATAATAAGGCTTCAGGCCTGTTTTAGCACAGATGTAGACTTCCCTAAAAGATCTCAGAAGTCTCCAAATTGACCTACCTTCACAAAGTTAATATAATAATAAATGTATAATCAGAGTGGATTTTAGGTTCCGTTCTCTTCATTGTCTCCAATTCTTCTCCAAAATATTCCCAAAAGGAGCCCATCCTTCCTTCAATTTTTTTATGTGTTACATCTTCCCTTCCTTTTGCAAAGCTTCAATTCAGTTTTTTTTTTAACTATTTAGCCTTTCCCATTGCAGCTTACCCTTCCCATGAATCTAGATCATTAATTATTTTACTTCTGTTCCTTTCACATGTAAAGCATAAGGTTCCTGGAATTGTTCTATGATAGACATAGTAATTCCATTTAATTCTACTTATAATCATATGATACAGGAAATATTATTTTCCTCATTTTGAAGGGACAGAAGAGAGGTTAAATAAATGGTAGCTTTACAGTTATGCAGTCTGAAACTAGCATCTGATTTTAACATTTATCTTGGGCTTTTGCTCAGTATGAGACATTCTCTCATATTACTTCCATCTTACTGATCAGCTTCCTTTAAATTTTAAATTTTAAATTGCATCTCTTTAGAATGTGATTTTATGTAACTGTTTTAGGCCTATTGGTTTGAACACTTCAAACAGGGTATAAAAACCCTCAAAGAACAGCATCATTTCCTGTCATTTTTTAGCTCTCTCACACCCTGTAATGTGGAACTGCTTGACTATGACATGAACTGGCTTCCAGGGGTTAAAATTTCCAACAGAAGTCTCTTTTTGTCTCCTTTTGGTTAAGCTACTATGTACGATAATGAGAAACTTTATTCACTATAATTAAAATGACTCATGAATCAGAGTTGAAAGATATTTTGAAACATTGGACAAATGACTCAGGAAATATTTTAATTTACTCACCTCAATTTCCTCAAAGTCTACCACAATATAATTTAAAAGAACTCTTTTAAAACAAAAGGATAAAAATTTAAAACTAGATTTTTTTGTTACTCTCTCAGATTATTATTTTTTTACTTTCTCAGATTTCTATGCAGTGGAATGTGACTTAGTAAATATCGAGTCAGAAAACTTAAATTCTAGTCTCAGCTCTAATATTCTAGTATGTTTTTGGTGCTTTATCATATTAATCATGATTATTTTAAGTTATTGATCTGATCATACCAAAATGTCTTCTGTATCTTAGACTGATTCTGATCATTATTAGTTTTTCTCTTTAGACCGCAACATTTTAGCCTTTTATCATAGCTTATACGTTTTCATTGAATACTGGACATAAAAAGAGTGAATGTGACATTTTTTTGCTTTGATAGGTAAGAGTGAGATATTTACTATTAGTTGTAGTTATGTTATGGGAAGCTACAGTCTCTCTGTTCTTGACTTTTTTCTCCCTTCTATAAGTGTTCCTTGAGAACCGTTCAATAGAATCTGTGCTTTGCAACTAATTTGAAAAACACAATTCTTGTCCTGCAGTCACACTGATGTGTAAATATGATATTAAAAGCATGAGGGCCACTCTAAGACATGGAGCCAGTATGTTTTTGTTTAGTATTTTCTCTCCTAATTTACTTTATTGTTGTTTTAGAGGTGATCCTGTTATTCTCTGATCATATATTTGTTGTATTCAGTCTCTGGGAAAAGTGCATGTTAGGACCCCAAATCTTTATTTAGTTAGAGAGAAGTTGGATAATCCCCTATTGTTTTGCTGCCATCTTCTTCCCGTTGGTGTGTAGTTTGTTTTTGTGCACCTACTAGGGATTGAATTCTAGGCCTCTTGCTTGCTTAGCTTTAGGCACTCAAAAATGGCTTTCTACCACTTGAACCACCCCTCCAGTTCTGGCTTTTTGATGGTTAATTGGTGATAAGAATCACATTGATTTGTCTGTCTGGGCTAACACTGAACCTTGCTTCTCAGATCTCAACCTCTGATGTAGCTACAATTATATGCATGAGCCCCAGCACTTAGCTCCAGAAGCTTTTAAAGACTGATATTATATAAAAATGTGCATATTCAAAGGCTATAGACTACTATTTTAATATATATGCTCAATGTATAAGAACCAAATCAGTATTGAATATCACATCACCTTAAACAACATTTTTTTGTGTTGGAAAAACTGAAAATAATTTCTTCTATTACAAAATGTACAATAAATTATTTTACCTATTGTCACTGCACTGTATTATAGAGTTATTCAATTTATTCCTTCAATCTAACTAAAATTTTCTACTAAATAACCAACGACTTTCTTGACCTCATACACTTTCTTAGCCTCTGATAACCCACATACAGTCCCACTGTCACAGTCATTTTCTGCACATATATGTACACATATATGTACACATCTATGTATATGAACACCTTTAGGACTTCATTTTGCATATAAGAGAAAATATATGAGCTTTGTTTTTCTAAACCTGGTGTACTGCATTTAACATGCTCTTCTTCAGTTCCGTACATTTCTTTTCCAATGCCATAATTTTTTATGCCTGAATATTATTCACGTATGTATATGTTTTTTATCACATTTTCTTTGTTTTGTTTTGGTTTTGCCAGTCCTGGGCCTTGATCTTGGCCTGAGCACTGCCCCTGGCTTCCTTTTGCTCAAGGCTAGCACTCTGCCACTTGAGCCACAGCGCCACTTCTTGCCGTTTGCTATATATATGTGGGGCTGAGGAATTGAACCCAGGGCTTCATGTATAAGAAGCAAGCACTCTTGCCACTAGGCCATATTCCCAGCCCCCACATTTTCTTAATCTATTCATCTCTTGTAGGGAATATGGGCTGTTTCCAAAGTTTTGCTTTTGTGAGTAGTGCTGCAATAACCTTAAGTAGGCAAATGCCACCATTGCATTTTGGCTTACATTTCTTCAGATATATGTTCCAGAGTGATATTGCTAAATCATATGGTAGTTCTACTTTTGGTTTCTTGAGAAACTGCCACACTGTTTTCCATGGTGGGTACTCAAACTGATTTTAACAAAGAAATCCAAAGCACACATTGAAGAAAAGATGGACTGTTCAAGAAATGGTGCTCAGAAAATGAAATATCCACATGCACAAGACAGAAACTAGATCTTTATCTTTTCCTGGACTAATGTCAATTTAAGTATATCAAGGATCTTATGTAAGACCTGAAACATTGAATCAACTATGAAGAAGAGTAGGGAGATGTTGGGGACTCAGTTTTGGCCTTAATGGGGGAAGGATGACAAGAGCTCCTGAGACGCTGCCCTTCCCCCAGCCCTGGGACAGTGTTAAAGCTAGCCAATCCCACCTTCCGGCCTCAACCAGAAGAGAAGACCTCTCCCCTGGGGGAGGCAAATACGTGCGTGCCACCATGATAGGGGTTGTCCAGCCCACAAAGGAAGTTTCATGACATCACCTGATGGACACGGTCTTTAGCCTATTACTGGCCCTTTGGCCAGTCCCCCTCCTTTTCCATTACCACTATAACAACCCCCTCCCAATTAAACCCTGTGAGACCCATTCAAACATCCAGGTGTCTCCTTGATGTCTTCTTCCACCGCCTCTCCTGAAATGTGAGGGGACCGGGGGAGGGGAGGCATCAGCAACCTTTCCTCAACTTAGTGTAACCCATGAGGGTACGCCTTTGCCTTCTGCTGGCGGAAGATAAGGCCCCCGGAACGAGTGGGAGAGCGTTTGATCTTCGCGCGGCCACAAGCCCGGCCCCCCCCCCTCAGGTTCACAGGCAGCAGCGTGCGCTGGGGCCCGTGTGGCCTCGGGCGGCGCCAATCATCTAGTGTGGAAATCTTTGGGCCGCTGAGTGTGGCGAGCCGAGCATGGCGCGGTTCCGCCGCTTGGGAAATGGCGGCGGCAGCAGTGGTGGTGCGGGACTAGAGTCTGCGTCTATGAGCTCAACCCCCCCCCCCACACACACACACACTGCGCAGCTGCTGCATGTTCCCTCTCCGTGTCAGACTTACAGCTGTAGGTGGGGTTAAAGCCAGGGAAAGCTTCGAATTGTGAACTAAAACAAAATATTAAAGAGGGAAACAAAGAGTTTTGATACAGAAATAAGTAATTTGGTTGGATCTCCTATAATTACCAGTTCAAAGATACAAAAAAACTGGAGGAGTTTTTCTGAATGGATGGAAAAGTTTGCTTGTCTGCTGTGATTTTAAAAAATTGTCATGTTGGGAGTCACAGATTCATCTTGGGATTGGGTGACTAGAAGATGTTTCCTTTTTGTTTTTTATTCAACCACATGGTTCTATTATGGGCAAATTAATATCATTTGCCACTGGAATTCCAGAAAACTTACATGACCAATTAAAGAACAATTCTAAGTGCACCCCAAAGCCTGTGCACATTGTTTGTATGTGTATGTATGTCTGTCTATATCTATGTGTTGGTAAAACTTAAAAACAAAAAAAAAACAGGTTTTAAACCCAAGCTGATCATGTTTGGAAGCAAACAAATGTGCCTAAGAGAAACTCCAGAAGGGTTCAAATATGCAGCATGTGGTATAAGTACAGTGATGTAAAACCAGTGTGTTATTTTTATATTCAGTGTGTTAAAAGTTAAGTGTGCATCTAGTCTTAACAACTCTTTGGCATAAATTAAGATTTTACCTTCCCATTTTTCTCTCCTGTGTTCTCATAAACTCTCAAGATCAAGAGATTTGAATCGCTTCATACAACTGTGACTATTAATCTAAATTTTCCTGACCCAAAATTAACATTTTGCTTTATAGGATACAGGTTGACATGTGCACTAGCTGAGTGGACCAAGGTAGTCTGCGGCTACAGAAAGCTGCCTCCACAGTCAGCTCCCAAACTGCCTGGTTTGCTCAGGCATCTAGGAGTCCTGTGAGGATTTTCACAGGCCCAGGCTGTCGAAGGTTACTACCCTGGCTCTGCCTGCCCCAAGATTAGAGTTGGGTTTATAGCAGGCCTATCATGACAGAGTTGCAACCGAGACTTACTCCAAGGTTAATAACATCAGAGTTGTGTTTGGTGGCCACAGAATTGCATTGGGGTAGCATTGGTGTCTTCCCCCTCCATGTCTCAAAAACTGTCATGGCTGCTGCAGACTGCAGACTTGGTTGGCCTTTGGTCTGTGGGGATTTTGGGACTAGGAAGATGGTTAAAGGCCCAAGCCTTTTAAAATATTTTAAAGTTGTCCCCCTGCTTAAACCAGTAGGGTACCAGCCTACAAAAGCCATAGTACTCAGAGAAAGCAACCAGGAAATACTGGGAGATTTTGAATGTCTTAAACCAGTCTGTATAGAAATATTGCAGGTAGCTCAAAACGAGATGTGACAGCCTATCCAGAGATGCCACTTCAGCCTGGCCCAGATCTATCCATTGCATGGCAGGTAGCCTGCCAAATTGGGATGAGGGACGCAGCCACTGCTGGGACTGAGGATTCCACACTGCTTTAACCATTTGCCCTCGGTTGTCATTTATCTGTGTTCTCTCTCTCTTGCCAGTAAGATTAAATGGCGTGATTCAGGTTGATGGCGCATAGGTCTCATGTTCTCTAAGTGTTACAGCAAAACCTTAACAAGCAGTTTTTGGTCAGTTCTCAACGAGTTACAAATGAATTATCTCTGTTGGTTTCCTTGTTGCTCAATTGGAGATAAAAGGGGCTTGTATGACTAAGACTCCTTGGATGCAGTTCAAAGCCAGCCAGGGCAAAAGAAAAATCTCTCTAAAATTCCACCTCCCAGTTAACCAGCAAAGAGCCAGATTGAGAGCTTGGCTCCAGAGAAACAGCAAAATGCTGAAAGTGGCACCGTGACTCAGGTGGTAGAGCACTAGCCTCGAACAGAATTGCTCAGGGACAGTGCTCAGGCCCCGAGTTCAGAACCCGTAAATACGGATGGGAGCATGCCATCCCAGCAACAAGCGCTGGAAGTCCTGGGACTTAGCCAGTCCAGGAGACAGGAATGTGGAGTGGAGTGAGAGGAGAATGGTGTCATATCCTAAACGGAGCTGCCTTGTCAAAACGGATCAGAGCCAGGAAATCGAGAGAGGTAATACATGTCCATTTTCCTTTTTCTGCCAGTTGTATATATATATATATATACATATATATATTATGCCTCTGACTGGCTATGCCAAACCGGTTTTCTATCACTAAACACTTCTTTCAGTCATTTCTCCTTACCTGTTCATTTTACAATTGGGTTTATGCTCCAAAAGGAACTTTTCCTGGCTTATGCCCATGGTGTGTTCTACGTCATTCATGCCAACCAGCTCTGAGAACTTGTCAATACTTTGCCTGACCTTTTTAAAAGCCTCTTTTAACAGAATAAAATCTCTTGCTGAGATCACCACCTGGGAATTTGCTGTTCATAGCCGTCACCCTAACACAGACCTGAACCCTGGAGGCCCCAGCCCTGGAAACTTCAGGGTATGCCCAAGATGCAGGAGTGGCCAGAGGAAACCATAGCACTCTCTGGCCCCAGTGACCATTCTCGTGGTAATGATGGGAACTTTTACCAGCCACACTGGACGGTGCCAGGCTGAAGGGCCCTTGATTACGTCGCCCCCTTGGCAGCAGGAAGTAGCTACAGAAGAGACCTCCACCCATACTCCCTGCCTGGTGCCCGCCGGTGTCATAATTTTAAAAAACTAAAGAAGAGAGGTAGCCCCCAGGATTAATTAAGGATAGTTATGCTTATGTTAATTATCAAAAAATTTTAAATCATCCCGAATCAGTGTGGGATGGAGTACTGTATATGTGTTTTTTCCAGATTGGAAAATTAAACCCAGAGCACCCGCTCTAGAGAAATGTTTTCTTCTTGTTCTCTCCAGGAAAACGAGGACCATGTTGGACTTCTGTTCTTCCAGGGAAATATGGAAAGCCTGACTGCATATGCCAGGAGGCCGGTAGGAGGCAACCAAGTTTCCTTTCCTTGTTTGCTTTCTAGATTCTTTCTTGAGTGTCTCATGGCACAATGTTTTGCCATGGTGATACTGCCCACAGCATCACACAAAAACTAAAGAAATTTTGCACCGTGTTTCTTCCTTTCCTCTCCCCCTGCTGCTAGACTTGGGGAGTCCCATTGGAAAGAAAATAGGAACTGAGGGTTTTGACATACAATCCCAATGTTTTATGATAGAAATGTTTGAAAAAAGTAAGCGCAAAGGTTTAGCACCTTCGCTTCAATGTTTATAAAGAAAAAGCAATGTTTTACTAATCACTTATGTTTAAGTTATCAGCTACTGTGAACTACCAGGGATGCCAGAGCTTCAGCCTACTTCTACCTCACTGCCAAAAGAGGAATGTCTGCACTTGGCACGAGACCAGCTAAGGACTCCAGCATCTCTGGATGAAATCACATGGATGGCCCCTTACCTACCCCTCACCCCTTTTGTGGAAGGGGCCCCACAGATCTTATGTTAGCATTTGCCTTATGCCCACATATGCCATGTATTTACAGCATCCCTGAGATGTTGGGGACTCAGTTTTGGCCTTAATGGGGGAAGGATGACAAGAGCTCCCGAGATGCTGCCCTTCCCCCAGCCCTGAGACAGTGTTAAAGCTAGCCACTCACACCTTCCAGCCTCAACTGGAAGAGAAGACCCCGCCCCTAGGGGAGGCAAACACGTGTGTGCCACCATGATAGGGGTTGTCCAGCCCACAAAGGAAGTTTTGTGACATCACCTGATGGACACGGTCTTTAGCCTATGACTGGCCCTTTGACCAGTCCCCCTCCTTTCCCGCCATTACCGCTATATAAACCCCCTCCCAATTAAATCCTGTGAGACCTATTCAAATATCCAGGGGTCTCCCTGATGTCTTCTTCCACCGCTGCTCCTGAAACGTGAAGGGACCGGGGGGAGGGAAGGCATCAGCAACCTTTCCTCAACTTAGTGTAACCCATGAGGGTTTGCCTTCTGCTGGCGGAAGATAAGGCCAAGTGCTCTCTCATAGTTTCTGGGGTTCAGGCATTTCCCCAGGAGATAGGGGTAAAAGGATCCTTCAGATCCCAACAGGGAGAAACACTAGAATGTATCTCCACAGGCAGTAACTCCCTGAGTAGAACTCCCAAACCTCACAAAATAAGAGGAAGAATTGGTATATCAAATTTCATCAAACTAAAAAGCTTCCACACAGAAAAGGAAACATAGATAGACATAAGCAACAACCTACAGAATGAGAGAAAATATTTGATAGCCATATATATCTGACAGATATAGATATCCATCCATATCTAACTCAAACACGCAGAAAGCTAAAAGAAATAAACTCCCTAAGAGTAAACAATCTCATTAATAAATGCTGAAATGAACTGAATAGATAACTTTTGAAAAAAATACTACAAATGGCCAGTAAATTCAAGAAGCAATGCTCAACATCACGCTATAAAAGAAATAAATCAAACCAATATTAAAATTTTATCTCACACAAGTCAAAATGACCATCATGAAGAACACAAACAACAGACACTGGTAAGGTTGTGGGAAAAAAGAAACCAAAATACATTGTTGGTGGGATTGTAAAGTAGTGCAGCCAGTTTCTAAGTCAATATGGAGGTTCCTCAAAAACAAAAATTAGCTGGGTGCCTGTGGCTCACACTTGTAATCCTAGTTATTCAAGGGGCTGACATCTATGGGTCGTGGTTCAAAGCCAGGCCAGGAAAGAGAGTGTGAGAGACTCTAATCTCCAATTAATTACCAGAAAACATGAAGTGGAACTGTGGCTCAAAGTGGTAGAGTGCCAACCTTGAGTGAAAAAGCTCAGGGGCAGCACCCAGGACCTGAGTTCAAGCCCCTCCGCAGTCATAATAAACAAACAAATTAATTAATTAATTAAAATTAAAAACTACCCTATGATCCAGTGATACTACCCTTGGACATTTATCCAGATGGATGCAAGAGAAGCTACATACAAGGCACATTCCCACCCATATTTATTGAAGCACTGTTTATAATAGGCACTGTTTGGTGGAAATAGGCTACACTTTGATGTTCCAAATACATGATGTCTTTACCTTGTCTGTGTTACTCAAGATTGCTTTAGTTAGAGCCTTTCCTACTCTCGTATGATTTTTTTCTATTTTTGTAAAAAAATATTACTATTTTGATGTGGAATACATTACTTATACATTGCTTTGGATTGTACAGATACTATGAACCCTTCCAATCCTTGAACTTGGAAGGCCTCTTTGGTTCTAATGTCTTTTTAAATCTTTCTTTCACTAGTATTTTATGATTTTCATTATAGAGATTTTTCACCTGGCCTCAGGAGTGTTTTGGTTTTGTGTTATCTTTTTTTAACTTCTCAAGTTGGTCCATGATTACTCTTCAGTATTCTATCAATTGCTACTTAAGAGTTCGTACCAATTTCTGGCTCCATTGTCTTCTAACCCAGGTAAGTTGATCTGGGCTATGATTCTCTGTATGACAGGAGTTTCGTGTCAAAGTTTCACTGGAGTGTGTTAAAAATAAAATAGGAAAGCTGGGTGCAATTGCTCATGTCAATAATCCTAGCAACTCAGGAAGCTGACATTTGAGGATCTCAATTCCAAGCCATCCCAGGCAGAAAAGCACAGGAAACTCTTATCTCCAATTAACAACCTAAAGTAGAGCTATGTCTTAAATGGTAGTGTGCTACACTTGAGCAAAGAAGCCCAGGAACAACAACAAGGCTCTGAGTTCAAGCCCCAGGACTGGCACATACACCCACAAAAAAATGGAATGGAAAAAATATTGAAAGTAGTATGTATTTCTTTTCTCTTCCAGTCCCTGAGCTTCTTTTACTCAAGACAAGCACTCTACCACTTGAGCCACAATGCCACTTCTAGCTTTTCTGAGTAGTTTCTTGGAGATAAGAGTCTCACAGAGTCTCCTGCCCAGGCTGGTTTTGAACTGTGATTCTCAGGTCTCAAACTCCTGAATAGTTAGGATTATAGGCTTAAGCCACCAGTACCTCTTTTTATGTAAATGAAGGTATAGAAAAGGAAATAAGTTGAAAGAAAATGTGATAACAAGGGTTTTGGAGTTAGGAGAAATTGGGGCATGTTTGCTGATGATAAAGATCTAATAGAGTGTCAAAAATTCAATGCAGGAGACAGAGAGGGAAATCACTGGAGTAAAGACCTTAAGTAGGCAATAGACAAAGAGAGTCAACATATGAATTATTATTAGTATTTAAAGCGTTACCATTGATATTATTATTATTACTTTTTGGCAATACTGATGTTTGAACTCAGGGCACAGTGCTTGCTAGGCAAATGTTGTGCCACTTAAGCCTCAGTTCCAGCAACTTATTATGGCTTCCAGTACAAGTGTTCCAATGTCTGTTGGTTTGCGTATTTCAGGTGCATTTGTTTCAATGTTTGCACATTTTCCAGCCCCTTACTAGGCACTACTATAATTTTTCCTTTGATAACACATAGCTTGAAAGGAGTCTTAATCCTTTGAAAGAATACTTGTCTTTGTGCTGGGATTAAGATTTAAAATTAAGAGGAACCTAAAATGTATGCTAACAGCTAAGACTTACATAGAGTATACTGTGTGCCATAGTTATAAATACTTTGATAACCAAAGCATCTTATTATTACAGTAATTCAATGAGGCAGGTGCTACTCTAATATCCATTTCACAGAAAGGGTAATGGAAACATTTAACTAATACATAGTGGAATCAAGATATGAAACCAAAGAGTCAATACACCTACCCTACCATAATATTGTTTCCCTTATTTGTGCAACAATGTACTTAAAATTCCTGATTGATCATATCAAAGTTTAGTAAGCTCAATTAAGTGTCTGACTAGAAGAAATCAAGAGAAATTCATTTTTACAGTGTTTTGACTTATACTGACAAATTTCAGAACAATTTTACAAAAATTAAGTCCAAATGAATAAAAGACCTAAATGAAAGGCCTGAAACTTTGAAATTACTACTGGAAAATATAATGAAAACGATTCAAGATATAGGCATAATCAATAGCTTTCTAAATGAGGCTCCAACACTTCAGGAAATAAAAGAAAGAATTAACTAATGGGATTGTATTGAAAAAATTTGCATATTTCAAAGAGAAAAGCAGATTGAAGACACAACCTACTGAAAGGGCAAAATTCTTTTCCAATTAAATATATAAAGCACCCAAAAATAAAACAACAAAGGACAAATAATCCAATTCATTTGGGTTATTAGTCCTTGAGAACAAATAAGCAAATAAACTGTTGAGACACTTCTCAAATGAAGAACTGCAAATGTCCAACAGTTATATGACAAAAGGTTCAACATCTTTAGCCATCTGGGCAAAGCACATGAAAAGAACATTGAAATCCAAGCATAGTATGTAAACCCAGCAGGTTGGTGAAGCAGGAGGATTGTGAGTTCAAGGCCAGCTTTAGCTACATATTAAGTTCTTGTCCATCCTGGGCTGCACAGGTAAACCCTACCTCAAGACAGACAGAAAAGTAAATACTTCTTCCAAAAGACACAAAGAAGGAAACAAAAAACCAAGTGGAGGTTTCATCTCATGTCAGTTGGAATGAAAATCAGGAAGAATATTTTTTAAAATGCCTGCAAGAGTGTGGTGAATAAAAACCCTTATACTCTGATGTTAGCAATGTACATCAATGCAACTACTATGGAAATCAGTATGGAATTACACAAAACTAAAATGGAACTTTTTTATTATCTTGCCATGCCAATCTTGGGCATATCTGAGGGAATGTAAATCAAGATACAAGAGAGAGAAACATACCCATGTTTATTGTGGCATCACAATTACCTAGTTGTAATACCTTTGTGTCTTATCAATAGTTAGATAAAGAAGATGTGGAAGATGTGGTATTTACACACAGTGGAGTAATACACAGCCATAAAGAAGAATGGCATCTCATTTGAAGGAAAATGAATAAAAATTTCAGATCATCAAATTAAGTGAAATAAGCCAGGCCCAGAAAAACAAGTACTGTATCACATATTTATCTCATATGCAGAAGTCTAGAAAGAAAAGACAAAGTGAAATGAGGGGAACTATTATCAAAAATGAAATGGATGAGGGGAGGGGAAAGGTAGAAGAGGAGAGGAGTGTGTAGGAGTGTGTAGGATCAAAGCATACTATGTGCTAACTGCAAAATACCATAATGAAACCCATCATATTGTAGAATTAATTTGTACCAATTAAAAATGGGAAACTAAGGTCAAATATCCAATACCTTTCCTTGATCGATGCTCTACCACTTTCTTTCCTTTTTTGTTGCTGGTTATTTTGGAGATAGAATCTCATTGACTTTTCTGTCCATGCTGGCTTCAGTCTACATTCCTCTGCATCTCAGACTTTTGAGTAGCTAGATTTGCATAAAAGATTCACAGGTACCTGGCTTAAAAAAAAATTGGACAGAGTTATCAGAAAGTTGCTTCCAGAAGCCCTGGGGTGCTTGTTACCAGAATGTGTAAGCAGAGCACATAAGTGACAAGAGTAATCTATAAATTTTGAATCAATGCAATTGACATTTAGCTAAAAATTCAATGGGATTTCTTAGAAGAAATTCATATAAAAGGGTTATGTTTCCAGAGCACTTTGGACTCTTTGTATGTTATTTTTACTTAATATTGAAATGAGATATTGACTTTTATCAAAATAGAAACAAACAAAAAGTGTTTACTTTTGAAAAATGAGCATGAACATTCTCATAATATTAAGCAAATGCCATTAAAAGGACAGATTTTACTGTTATGGTATTATAAAGCAAGATTATTCTTTAGTTAATAGACATGTTGAGACTGCTTAAATCGTACTGGCTCAGGTGAGCCAGATTTAAAGCACTATCTGTATTAGCAGGTAGGAGG